>NC_056435.1:69616819-69796819 GCF_018296145.1 Oncorhynchus tshawytscha
TGACAAGAGGAAGCATTGAGGTGATCTGTAAACTGAAGACACAAGAGAGAGAATGGTGAGCCGACCTTTTAATTCCATACACGGCCTCAACGGTACATAGAAAACATAAAAGTACAGACTTGCTCATGTACAGGTATACTGGACACTACATCGTATTGACATTACTGGTCTCTCTATGGTAACTGTTTACTTCAAAACCACTGAAGAAATTAATTCCATGTTTATGTAGACATAGCAACATTTTCTAAAGTCTTCATAATCCATAAATTAACAATAAAATAAGAAACCAGCTCTTCTGTTCCATATTTCGAACTGAAATACTATGTGAGATAAATGTCCGGGAAAGTTATTTAATCTGTCTGACGAGCAGTGATAGCATGATACTTGAGATTGCACGTTGTGTGAAAACTTGCCAGAAGGAGACCTTTAGCTTTTAATTGGGTATGATCTTATCGTAGCACTCCATCTTTAAATCAAGTGTGTTTTCTACTTTCATGTTACCAGAACAAGTCTGAACCAGACTGGGCAGCTGCAGTATAAGAATGATCTGAGGCATGTTTTAATAGTGTTTAGTATTGAAAACCATTGTTAGTGTTTTGTGTTGAATTCATATGATTGGAAGCCGGTTTGGCATAACAGTAAGATTGGATGCTGGCTCTGCATAGAAATGAGGATGGATGCCAGCTCTGCATAGAAATGAGGATGGATGCCAGCTCTGCATAACAGTAAGATTGGATGCCAGCTCTGCATGACAATGAGATTGGATGCCAGCTCTGCATGACAATGAGATCGGATGCTGGCTCTGCATGACAATGAGATTGGATGTGGGCTCTGCATGACAATGAGATCGTATGCTGGCTCTGCATGACAATGAGATTGGATGTGTGCTCTGCATGACAATGAGATCGGATGCTGGCTCTGCATGACAATTAGATTGGATGTGGGCTCTGCATAACTGTAAGATTGGATGTGGCTCTGCATAACAATGAGATTGAATGCTGGCTCTGCATAACACTGAGATTGGATGCTGGCTCTGCATAACAATACGATTGGATGCCAGCTCAGCATAACAATATGATTGGATGCCAGCTCTGCATAACAAAACGATTGGATGCCAGCTCTGCATAACAATACGATTGGATGCCAGCTCTGCATAACAATGCGATTGGATGCCAGCTCTGCATAACAATGCGATTGGACACCGGCTTGGCATACCAATACGATTGGATGCCAGCTCTGCATAACAATACGATTGGATGCCAGCTCAGCATAGAAATGAGATTGGATGCCAGCTCAGCACAGAAATGAGATTGGATGCCAGCTCTGCATAACAATACGATTGGATGCTGGCTCTGCATAACAATACGATTGGATGCTGGCTCTGCATAACAATACGATTGGATGCCAGTTCTGCATAGCAATACGATTGGATGCTGGCTCGGCATAACATTGAGGATGGATGCCAGCTCTGCATAACAATACGATTGGATGCCAGTTCTGCATAGCAATACGATTGGATGCCAGTTCTGCATAGCAATACGATTGGATGCTGGCTCGGCATAACATTGAGGATGGATGCCAGCTCTGCATAATAATGAGTTTGGATGCCAGCTCTGCATAACAATACGATTGGATGCTGGCTCTGCATAACAATACGATTGGATGCTGGCTCGGCATAACAATGAGGATGGATGCCAGCTCTGCATAACAATGAGTTTGGATGCTGGCTTGGCATAACAATGCGTTTGGATGCTGGCTCTGCATGACAATGAGATTTGATGCCGGTTTGGCATAACAAGGAGATTGGATGCCAGCTCTGCATAACAATGAGATTCAATGCTGGCTCGGCATAACAATGAGATTGGATGCCTGCTCTGCATACCAATGAGGATGGATGCTGACTCTGCATGACAATGAGATTCAATGCTGGCTCGGCATAACAAATGGGATTGGATGCCGGTTTGGCATAACAATGAGTTTGGATGCTGACTCTGCATAACAAATGAGATCGGATGCCGGTTTGGCATAACAGATCAGAGGAGTTGATGCAACAGCAGACTTTTTGACCAGACTACAAGATTGTGTACATGGTACTGCAATTATTTAGCTACCTTTAAATTGAAGTCCCATCTCTTGAGTCACACTTAAATCTGTAAACATGCTACCAACACTTTGAACTGAATAGACACTACCAACACTTTGAACTTGTCACGACTTCCGCTGTAGTCGGTCCCTCCCCTTGTTCGGGCGACAATCGGCGGTCGACGTCACCGGCCTTCTTGCCAGCGCCAACCCACTTTTCATTTTCCATTTGTTTTGTCTTTGTTTTACACACCTGGTTTCAATTCCCCAATTATATGTTCATTATTTAACTCTCTGTTTTCCACATGTTGTTTGTGCATGTTTGTTTATTGTAAGTTCGGTCCGTTGTTTGTGGGCCTGGTGTTACTTACGTATTTTGATATTTTGAGTGAAGTTCCTTGTGTTACTCATCTCTGCTGTCCTGTCCTGACTCCTCTGCACCAGCTACACCCAGATCCTTACAGAACTGTATTGCACTCACAACTTCCTGTTACATCAAATGGCACACTCATTCCGTGTTTCAAATGATCTCAAATATCACACTTTTTTACTTGACGGTGCAGAGGTGAGTAAGTGTGAAAAGGGATTCGATGGAAGTAGTTCACCATTGTTAGGCCAGTTTGTTCTTCATGTGTACTGATTAAAACATTTACTTGTTTGAAGAGTGTTGTGTTTGTTGTTGTTTTCTCTGTAGGGTATTGGGTTGTATGTGTGTGTGTGTGTGTGTGTGTGTGTGTGTGTGTGTGTGTGTGTGTGTGTGTGTGTGTGTGTGTGTGTGTGTGTGTGTGTGTGTGTGTGTGTGTGTGTGTGTGTGTGTGTGTGTGTGTGTGTGTGCAGGAGGTAAATACTAGAACGTTAATTAGACTTTCTACAGGGCATGTAAAACAGACACACCACTCATTACAGGTTTTTGGAGCAGAGAAAAGCTTCAACCAAAGTCAGCTTCAAGTTTTACAATTATTACACAGTCATATTAATTTCCCAAAGAATCATGGCTTTGAGGTGATCTGTAACATTTGTTTATGGTCCGATAACCATATGGTTGTTGTTATAGTCTGTTGATGCTTCTTTGGATTTGTCTCTACAGCGTAATTGACACACCCTGGCCTTAGAGAGCCTTTTTATGTCTCTATTTGGTTTGGTCAGGATGTGATTTGTTTTTCCTTGATTTTGTATTTCTATGTTTGGCCGGGCATGGTTCTCAATTAGGGACAGCTGTCTATCGTTGTCTCTGATTGGGAACCATACTTAGGTAGCCCTTTTCCCTCCTTTCACTGTGGGAAGATAACTTTGTTTGTGGCACATAGCCCTTAAGCTTCAAGGTTGTTTTTGTATTGTTTATTGTTTTTGTCGGCGTCATCCTAAATAAAATGAATATGTACGCTTACGACGTTGCGCTTTGGTCTAGTTCTTTCGACGGCCGTGACAGTAATTGTTATTTCAAATGTGAATAGAAAACATTTAATTCACAATGTGGTTTGGTCATATTTCTTTGCATACTTTTCGTTGAAGCTTCAAAATATGTACGAACGGAGTACGCATTAGAGAAGTGCCCGCCGTCCGTGCTCAATTTGGCATACTTTGATTGGGACTCATACTCATACACACACACACACACACACAATCTCACCTTTCATTGTATGATGTACTGTTTAGACAAGGTACAGTACAATGAAGCACACTGGAGATATTTCTTTTTGTTCTAAATATGTTAGTGTTTTACACAATCTGTCTTGATTTTGTTTCTAAGTATGAACATATTGCAACAATCTGTCTTCAATCTGTCTTTATTTTGTTCGAAAAAAGTATATAAACTTTCCGTTATTGTGTTTTTGTCCTGTCCTAATATGTCCATATGATGTATTCAGCTCCATTGGGGTTCCTAATATGTCCCTATGGTGTATTCAGGTCCATTGGGGTTCCTAATATGTCCATATAATATATTCAGCTCCATTGGGGTTCCTAATATGTCCCTATGATATATTCAGCTCCATTGGGGTTCCTAATATGTCCCTATTATATATTCAGGTCCATTGGGGTTCCTAATATGTCCATATGATATATTCAGCTCCATTGGGGTTCCTAATATGTCCCTATGATATATTCAGGTCCATTGGGGTTCCTAATATGTCCATATGATATATTCAGCTCCATTGGGGTTCCTAATATGTCCCTATGATATATTCAGCTCCATTGGGGTTCCTAATATGTCCATATGATATATTCAGCTCCATTGGGGTTCCTAATATGTCCATATGATATATTCAGCTCCATTGGGTTTCCTAATATGTCCATATGATATATTCAGCTCCATTAGGGTTGCTAATATGTCCATATGATATATTCAGCTCCATTGGGTTTCCTAATATGGCAGGGTAGCCTAGTGGTTAGAGCGTTGGACTAGTAACCGGAAGGTTGCAAGTTCAGATACTTGAGCTGACAAGGTACAAATCTCCCGTTCTGCCCCTGAACAGGCAGTTAACCCACTGTTCCTAGGCCGCCATTGAAAATAAGAATTTGTTCTTAACTGACTTGCCAAGTAAAGTAAATTAAATATGATATATTCAGCTCCATTAGGGTTGCTAATATGTCCATATGGTATGTTCATTAGATATAGGTATATTAATTAAACTATGCATTGGGTTACTTAACGTGTACTATGTCCATATAGCATAATTCAACTATGTTATGGGGTCCTTAATGTGTACTATGTCCATATAGCATAATTCATCTATATTTTGGGGTCCAACTGTCTGTTACATAAGCGTTCTTTCTGCAACCCTGTAAGATGGTGCCCGGAGCAGAAGGCAGACTATTGTTTTTTTGTTCATTTATCTGCGTTGTTTGAAACCTATTTTCTTACTATTTTTGTAAATAATGTTGCCGCTACTGTCTCTAACCGAAAATAACTTCTAGACCTTAGGACTGTGATTAGTCACCACGGACTAGCAGAATCCTTTTTCTTCTTTCACAACTCTGACGAGCCCGAGGCGGAGGATATACAGCTCCCTCAGGAACAGGCCCCGACCCCCGTGATCTGCATGAAGAGGAGGAGGAGAAAGAGAGGCCGGAGGGCGGGCTGCCTTCCGAGGAGACGGAGGCGATCGAATAAACCCCCACTCCCCTCCATTCTGCTAGCAAACATGCAATCCTTGGACAATAAAATGGACGAGTTATTGGGAAGATTAAACTACCAATGGGACATTGAAAACTGTAACATCTTATGCTTCACGGAGTCGTGGCTGAACGACGACAATATGAACATACAGCTGGCTGGTTATACGATGTACCGGCAGGATAGAAAAGTGGCGTCTGGTAAGACAAGGAGCGGCAGTCTTTGTATTTTTGTAACAGCTGGTGCAGACCACATTACCTACCGAGAGAGTTTTCATCTATATTCTTTGTAGCTGTTTTACATACCACCACAGTCAGAGGCTGGCACTAAGACAGCATTGAATTACCTGTAATCTGCCATAAGCAAACAAGAAAATGCTCACCCAGAGGTGGCGCTCCTAGTAGCCGGGGACTTTAATACAGGGAAACTTAAATCAGTTTTACCAAATTTCAATCAGCATGTTAAATGTGCAACCAGAGGGAAAATAACTCTGGACCACCTAAACACTACACAGAGATGCATACAAAGCTCTCCCTCACCCTCCATTTGGCACATCTGACCATAATTCCATCCCCCTGATTCCTGCTTACAAGCGAAAATTAAAGCAGGAAGCACCAGTGACTAGATCAATAAAAAAGTGGTCAGGTGAAGCAGATGCTAAGCTACAGCACAGACAGGCCAGGCACGACTCCAACACCATCATTAAATTTGCTGATGACACAACAGTGGTAGGCCTGATCACCGACAACAATGAGAGACCTGGCCGTGTGGTGCCAAGACAACAACCTCTCCCTCAACGTGATCAAGACAAAGGAGATTATTGTGGACTACAGGAAAAAGAGGACAGAGCACACCCCCATTCTCATCAACGGGGCTACAGTGGAGCAGGTTGAGAGCTTCAAGTTCCTTGGTGTCCACATCACCAAAAAACTAGCATGTTCCAAGCACCCCATGTAAGTAGTGAAGCGGACACGACAAAACCTATTCCCCCTCAGGAGACTGAAAAGATTTGGCATGGGTCCTTAGATCCTCAAAAGGTTCTACAGCTGCACCATCGAGAGCATCCTGACTGGTTGCATCACTGACTGGCATGGCAACTGACCTCAAGGCACTACAGAGGGTAATGCGAACGGCCCAGTACATCACTGGGGCCAAGCTTCCTACCATCCAGGAGCTCTATACCAGGTGGTGTCAGAGGAAGGCTGTAAAAATGATCAAAGAATCCAGCCACCTTCGTCATAGACGGTTCTCTCTGCTACCACACAGCAAGCGGTACCGGTACCTTCTAAACAGCTTCTACCCCCAAGCCAATAGACTACTGAACATCTAGTCAAATGGCTACCCAGACTACTCACATTTCCACCCCACACCTCCCCACTCCACACCACAGCCACTCTCTGTTGTCATCTATGCACAGTCACTTTGATTTACTCTCCCTACATGTACATACTACCTCAACTAACCAGTGACCCTGCACATTGACTCTGTACCGGCGACCCCCCTGTATATATTGTTATTTTTTTACTGCTGCGCTTTAATTTCGTGTTACTTTTATCTCTTATTCTTATCCGTATCTTTTGAAACTGCACTGTCAGTTAGGGGGCGCATAAGTAAGCATTTCGCTGACTTGTATTCGGCACATGTGGCTAATACAATTTGATTTGATTTGCTTTGGTGTTGTTGTAATGTGCACAATACAGTAGGTAAGCTTTTTCTGAATAGTACATATCATAAATAAAGCTGTTGTGTGTGTGTGTGTGTGTGTGTGTGTGTGTGTGTGTGTGTGTGTCTGTGTGTGTGTGTGTCTGTGTGTCTGTGCGTGCCCTGCGTGCTGAATCAGGGTACAACCTCAGGACAGGAGTGTGAACTACCTGGTAAAGTCTGTGCAGGTCTCTGCCTCAGGACAGGGTTAAGAACAGAGTTGGTACGCCCTGATAGTTTTCCAGGTCTGCCTGTGTGTGTGTTCTAAATATGTACATATAGAACATAAAGCCCTCTTCCTGTTGACACATGAAAAACAGGAAGTCCCCCTGGCCCTTTCTACATCCTCTCTTTCTCTCATCAGATGAATGAATCTTTTATTAATAACTGTGCAGCCCCCTGGGTAAAACTCAACCTGAGTTTAGGAGGCTAGATACACATTCACAGCAAACAACATACGTAATACAATACACTTTATATTTCAGTAATTTAGCAGAAACTCTTTTTCAATTTTTATATTACTGGACATACTTATAATCAGTGTACACAACTATAGTAGGTAAACAAGTACACTTCATTTCTAAATCATTGGAAGAAAAAAAACCTTCAAACATCATGTGATACTGTCAACTGTTAAAACCCTCTAGAGTCGATTGACCCGCCTGAGCATAACACTTAACGTTGTCTGAATATTGAATAGCTCCCCATTTGTTTTTCAAGAGACCGTTTCTTGCAGTGGCTGGAGCTCAATCTTTCCGCCTATATAAGGCTTGCATCTACTCCATAACATACCACATAAAAAAATTATATATTATACTAAGGTATAAATACTACAGTATTCATCGCAAAAACTCCACAAGGAATGCTGTATGTATTTACTGTCATATTTGCTGTAGTATACTGTTATTATGTTCTATACATAGTATTTACAGTTACAATATTATAAATTATGTTTGTAAAAGAAAATTGTAGTATATACTATAGTGATTAATGTTGTCACACCCTGATCTGTTTCACTTCTCTTTGTGCTTGTCTCCACCCCCCTCCAAGTGTCACCCATCTTCCCCATTATCCCCTGTGTATTTATACCTGTGTTCTCTGTTTGTCTGTTGCAAGTTCGTCTTGTTTGTCAAGTCAACCAGCGTTTTTGCTCTCAGCTCCTGCTTTTTCCAGTCCCTCTTTTTCCAGCCCTCCTGGTTTTGACCCTTGCCTGTCCTGACTCTGAGCCCACCTGCCTGACCACTCTGCCTGTCCCTGACCCTGAGCCTGCCTGCCGCCCGGTACCGTTGCCCCTCCACTGGTTTACTGAGCCCTGCCTGCCTTGACCTGTCTATTGCCTTCCCCTGTTGGAATATTAAACCATTGTCAATTCGACATGTCTGCCTCTGGGTCTTACCTTGATTCCTGATAAATGTAGAATATTTGAGGATTTTAGCATACTGTATTATTTACTGTTTTTGTTGACTGTAGTATATAAAGCACGAGGGGGTGTGGTATATGGCCAATATACCACGGCTAAGGGCTGTTTTTAAGCACGACGCTTCGCGGAGTGCCTGGATACAGCCCTTAGCCGTGGTATATTGGCCATATACCACAAACCCCTGAGGTGCCTTATTGCTACTATAAACTGCTTACCAATGTAATTAGAGCAGTAAAAATAAATGTTTTGTCATACCCGTGGTATACGGGAATGCTGGCCTTCTAGGCAGAGTTGCAAAGAAAAAGCCATATCTCAGACTGGCCAATAAACAGAAACGATTAAGATGGGCAAAAGAACGCAGACACTGGACAGAGGAACTCTGCCTAGAAGGCCAGCATCCCAGAGTCGCCACTTCACTGTTGACATTGAGACTGGTGTTTTGCGGGCAGTATTTAATGAAGCTGCCAGTTGAGGACTTGTGATGCATCTGTTTCTCCAACTAGACACTCTGATGTACTTGTCCTCTTGCTCAGTTGTGCACCGGGGCCTCCACTCCTTTTTAAATTCTGGTTAGAGCCAGTTTGTGCTGTTCTGTGAAGGGAGTAGTACACAGCGTTGTACGAGATCAGTTTCTTGGCAATTTCTCGCATGGAATAGCCTTCATTTCTCAGAACAAGAATAGACTGATGAGTTTCAGAAGAAAGGTCTTTGTTTCCCACTAATGCTGATGCTTCAGATACTCAACTAGTCTAAAGAAGGTCAGTTGTAATGCTTCCTTAATCAGGATAACAGTTTTTAGCTGTGCCAACATAATTGCAAAAGGGTATTCTAATGATCAATTAGTCTTTTAAAATGATCAACTTGGATTATCTAACACAATGTGCCATTGGAACACAGGACTGATGGTTGCTGATAATGGGACTCTGTACGCTTATGTAGATATTCCATAAAAAAGCAGCCGTTTCCAGCTACTATAGTCATTTACAACATTAACAATGTCTACACTGTATTTCTGATCAGTTTGAAGTTATTTTAATGGACACATTTGTTTTCCTTTTCTTTCAAAAACAAGGACATTTCTAAGACCTACCGCTATAACAGCATGAAACAAGAAAGGTATATCTGCCTTTCATAGGTTCTTTACATAAAACAGCACCATACAGCTTTGGTGAAGCAAGCTCCCTACGTGTTTGTTTGGTGAAGCAAGCTCCCTACGTGTTTGTTTGGTGAAGCAAGCTCCCTACGTGTTTGTTTGGTGAAGCAAGCTCCCTACGTGTTTATTTGGTGAAGCAAGCTCCCTACGTGTTTGTTTGGTGAAGCAAGCTCCCTATTTGGTGAAGCAAGTGTTTGTTTGGTGAAGCAAGCTCCCTATGTGTTTGTTTGGTGAAGCAAGCTCCCTATGTGTTTGTTTGGTGAAGCAAGCTCCCTACGTGTTTGTTTGGTGAAGCAAGCTCCCTATGTGTTTGTTTGGTGAAGCAAGCTCCCTACGTGTTTGTTTGGTGAAGCAAGCTCCCTGCGTGTTTGTTTGGGGAAGCAAGCTCCCTACGTGTTTGTTTGGGAAGCAAGCTCCCTACGTTTGTTTGACAGGCTGACTCTTTGTGTGTGTGGTTGAGAGAGAGAGATGTCTGAGAGAGAAAGAGAGGTAGAGGAGAGAGAGAGAGAGAGAGAGAGAGAGAGAGAGAGTAGAGGAGAGAGAGAGAGAGAGAGAGAGAGAGTAGAGGAGAGAGAGAGAGAGAGAGAGAGAGGGAGGGAGAGAGAGAGAGAGAGATTGGGAGAGAGAGAGAGGGAGAGGGATGGAGGTAGTGGGCTGTCTGTGGCTGTAGAGTTGAGATGAGAGAGAATGAGAGAATGAGAGAAAGAAAGGGAGAAAGGTAGAGAGTGTGAGAGAGAGAGAGAGAGAGTAGTGTGCTGTCTGTGGCTGTAGAGATGAGATGGGAGGGAGGGAGGGAGGGAGGGAGGGAGGGAGGGAGGGAGGGAGGGAGGGAGGGAGGGAGGGAGGGAGGGAGGGAGGGAGGGAGGGAGGGAGGGAGGGAGGGAGGGTGAGAGCGAGATAGAGAGCGAGAGAGCGAGAGAGCGAGAGAGCGAGTGAGAGCGAGAGAGAGGGAGGTAGTGTGCTGTCTGTGGCTGTAGAGATGAGATGAGAGAGAGGGAGGT
This sequence comes from Oncorhynchus tshawytscha, assembly GCF_018296145.1. Classification (NCBI taxonomy): domain Eukaryota; kingdom Metazoa; phylum Chordata; class Actinopteri; order Salmoniformes; family Salmonidae; genus Oncorhynchus; species Oncorhynchus tshawytscha. The sequence goes on from NC_056435.1 coordinate 69,627,292, forward strand.
AGTGTGCTGTCTGTGGCTGTAGAGATGAGACGGAGAGAGATGGAGAGGGGGGAAATAAAAAAAATGATGGATGTGTGAGACAGACTGGGAGAGAGAGATGGGTAAAGATAGACGGTTAAGAGAGAAGGAGGGAGAGAGGTGGAGCGAGAGAGACAGAGGGAAAGAGGTGGAGGGAGAGATATAGAGGGAGGTGGAAGGAGAAGCAGAGATAGAGATACAGAGGGAGAGAGGTGGAGGGAGAGAGAGAAATGGGTGAGAGAGAGTTTAGAAGAGTGGAAAAGAGAGCTAGAAGAGAAATAGCGAGAAAGGAATGCATGGAAGATGGAAGAACACACGATAGCCGACACAAAGTAGATGAGAGAAGTATCATCAGTAGCACTCACCCTCTCTCCTTATTCCCTATACAGTACACTGCTTTTGACCAGAGGTAGGATGATTACGCTAGATACAGCCCTATGGGCACCCTACTCCCTACATAGGGACTACATATGGACTACATAGGGACTACATAGGGACTACATAGGGACTACATGAGGAGTAGGGTGCCATTTGGGACACATTTGACCTGCTAAAGAGCCGGTATCGGGATATTTCACTCTGCCCGAGTGTCTCTGCCAGAATCTCTCTGCCTGCGATAACAATAGCTAATGAAAAACTGCCTAAAGCTAAAGACTTAGGCTGAGTCCAAAATGCCTCCCTAATCCCTAGATAGCGCACTACTTTTGACCAGCGCTCTATGGGAATCCTTATGGTGCCCCTGGTCAAAAGTAGTGCACTATATAGGGAATAGGGAGCCGTCGGGGACACTGCTGGCTGTCAGAACCCCTCAGCGGCATCAGCATATCCCCTGTGCAGTGGCGCAGACACACATTGCACTTCTACGCACTCCTATTCCACAGCCAAGCACGCTGAAAAATAGACCACTTAAAGAACAGATAGACACCTTGAATGGCACTGGGGAGGGGGAGACCAAGCGTGCATGCAGCTTTTACAGATTTCAATCCCGTTTGCCATCTTTGTGTCCATTCCATCATGCATACTGACACGGTTGTTGTGTGTTTGTCATGCATGTAAACGTCACAGCTGGGCCAAATATGACATGTGGCTTTGTACAGTTAAATCTCATTGTTGTAAATGATATGTAAATACAAACTGTAAATACAAGTGTCCTTTTCCAGGTTTTAAATAACAGTCCAAGCTCTGTCTATGCTGGGGAGGAGGGGGGTTCTACTGAGCTACACATATGGAATTGTTTTAAGAATGTCATACCAAGTATCATTTAGCTATTAGGTTTATTTTATTTTATAGCAAAAATAAATGTTACCAAATATTATTTTCAGCCTTTACTGCTATTAGCCCATACAAAGACATTGAATAACAAGATTCACTACAGGGAACGACAGATAGTCCCCAAAAACAATCTAAAGGAAGTTTGTTCTGAAGTCTCTGTAATATATCTGAGAGATTTAATCTAAATCATCAAATCAAATCAAATCAAATGTTATTTGTCACATACACATGGTTAGCAGATGTTAATGCGAGTGTAGCGAAATGCTTGTGCTTCTAGTTCCGACAATGCAGTAATAACCAACAAGTAATCTAACTAACAATTCCAAAACTACTGTCTTATACACAGTGTAAGGGGATAAAGAATATGTACATAGGATATATGAATGAGTGATGGTACAGAGCAGCATAGGCAAGATACAGTAGATGGTATCGAGTACAGTATATACATATGGGATGAGTATGTAAACAAAGTGGCATAGTTAAAGTGGCTAGTGATACATGTATTACATAAGGATACAGTCGATGATATAGAGTACAGTATATACGTATGCATATGAGATGAATAATGTAGGGTAAGTAACATTATATAAGGTAGCATTGTTTAAAGTGGCTAGTGATATATTTACATCATTTCCCATCAATTCCCATTATTAAAGTGGCTGGAGTTGAGTCAGTGTCAGTGTGTTGGCAGCAGCCACTCAATGTTAGTGGTGGCTGTTTAACAGTCTGATGGCCTTGAGATAGAAGCTGTTTTTCAGTCTCTCGGTCCCAGCTTTGATGCACCTGTACTGACCTCGCCTTCTGGATGATAGCGGGGTGAACAGGCAGTGGCTCGGGTGGTTGATGTCCTTGATGATCTTTATGGCCTTCCTGTAACATCGGGTGGTGTAGGTGTCCTGGAGGGCAGGTAGTTTGCCCCCGGTGATGCGTTGTGCAGACCTCACTACCCGCTGGAGAGCCTTACAGTTGAGGGCGGAGCAGTTGCCGTACCAGGCGGTGATACAGCCCGCCAGGATGCTCTCGATTGTGCATCTGTAGAAGTTTGTGAGTGCTTTTGGTGACAAGCCGAATTTCTTCAGCCTCCTGAGGTTGAAGAGGCGCTGCCGCGCCTTCTTCACGATGCTGTCTGTGTGAGTGGACCAATTCAGTTTGTCTGTGATGTGTATACCGAGGAACTTAAAACTTGCTACCCTCTCCACTACTGTTCCATCGATGTGGATAGGGGGGTGTTCCCTCTGCTGTTTCCTGAAGTCCACAATCATCTCCTTGTTGATTTGTTGACGTTGAGTGTGAGGTTATTTTCCTGACACCACACTCCGAGGGCCCTCACCTCCTCCCTGTAGGCCGTCTCGTCGTTATTGGTAATCAAGCCTACCACTGTTGTGTCGTCCGCAAACTTGATGATTGAGTTGGAGGCGTGCGTGGCCACGCAGTCGTGGGTGAACAGGGAGTACAGGAGAGGGCTCGGAACGCACCCTTGTGGGGCCCCAGTGTTGAGGATCAGCGGGGAGGAGATGTTGTTGCCTACCCTCACCACCTGGGGGCGGCCCGTCAGGAAGTCCAGTACCCAGTTGCACAGGGCGGGGTCGAGACCCAGGGTCTCGAGCTTGATGACGAGCTTGGAGGGTACTATGGTGTTGAATGCCAAGCTGTAGTCGATGAACAGCATTCTCACATAGGTATTCCTCTTGTCCAGATGGGTTAGGGCAGTGTGCAGTGTGGTTGAGATTGCATCGTCTGTGGACCTATTTGGGCGGTAAGCAAATTGGAGTGGGTCTAGGGTGTCAGGTAGGGTGGAGGTGATATGGTCCTTGACTAGTCTCTCAAAGCACTTCATGATGACGGAAGTGAGTGCTACGGGCGGTAGTCGTTTAGCTCAGTTACCTTAGCTTTCTTGGGAACAGGAACAATGGTGGCCCTCTTGAAGCATGTGGGAACAGCAGACTGGTATAGGGATTGATTGAATATGTCCATAAACACACCGGCCAGCTGGTCTGCGCATGCTCTGAGGGCGCGGCTGGGGATGCCGTCTGGGCCTGCAGCCTTGCGAGGGTTAACACGTTTAAATGTCTTACTCACCTCGGCTGCAGTGAAGGAGAGACCGCATGTTTTCGTTGCAGGCCGTGTCAGTGGCACTGTATTGTCCTCAAAGCGGGCAAAAAGTTATTTAGTCTGCCTGGGAGCAAGACATCCTGGTCCGTGACTGGGCTGGATTTCTTCCTGTAGTCCGTGATTGACTGTAGACCCTGCCACATGCCTCTTGTGTCTGAGCCGTTGAATTGAGATTCTACTTTGTCTCTGTACTGACGCTTAGCTTGTTTGATAGCCTTGCGGAGGGAATAGCTGCACTGTTTGTATTCGGTCATGTTACCAGACACCTTGCCCTGATTAAAAGCAATGGTTCGCGCTTTCAGTTTCACACGAATGCTGCCATCAATCCACGGTTTCTGGTTAGGGAATGTTTTAATCGTTGCTATGGGAACGACATCTTCAACGCACGTTCTAATGAACTCGCACACCGAATCAGCGTATTCGTCAATATTGTTATCTGACGCAATACGAAACATCTCCCAGTCCACGTGATGGAAGCAGTCTTGGAGTGTGGAGTCAGCTTGGTCGGACCAGCGTTGGACAGACCTCAGCGTGGGAGTTTCTGTCTGTAGGCAGGGATCAACAAAATGGAGTCGTGGTCAGCTTTTCCGAAAGGGGGGCGGGGCAGGGCCTTATATGCGTTGCGGAAGTTAGAGTAACATTGATCCAAGGTCTTTCCACCCCTGGTTGCGCAATCGATATGCTGATAAAATTTAGGGAGACTTGTTTTCAGATTAGCCTTGTTAAAATCCCCAGCTACAATGAATGCAGCCTCCGGATAAATGGTTTCCAGTTTGCAGAGAGTTAAATAAAGTTCGTTCAGAGCCATCGATGTGTCTGCTTGGGGGGGGATATATACGGCTGTGATTATAATCGAAGAGAATTCTCTTGGTAGATAATGCGGTCTACATTTGATTGTGAGGAATTCTAAATCAGGTGAACAGAAGGATTTGAGTTCCTGTGTGTTTCTTTCATCACACCATGTCAGGTTAGCCATAAGGCATACGCCCCCGCCCCTCTTCTTACCAGAAAGATGTTTGTTTCTGTCGGCGCGATGCGTGGAGAAACCCGTTGGCTGCACCGCCTCGGAGAGCGTCTCTCCAGTGAGCCATGTTTCCGTGAAGCAAAGAACGTTACAGTCTCTGATGTCCCTCTGGAATGCTACCCTTGCTCGGATTTCATCAACCTTGTTGTCAAGAGACTGGACATTGGCAAGAAGAATGCTAGGGAGTGGTGCACGGTGTGCCCGTCTCCGGAGTCTGACCAGAAGACCGCCTCGTTTCCCTCTTTTTCGGAGTCGTTTTTTTGGGTCGCTGCATGGAATCCACTCCGTTGTCCTGTCTGTAAGGCAGAACACAGGATCCGCGTCGCGAAAAACATATTCTTGGTCCTACTGATGGTGAGTTGACGCTGATCTTATATTCAGTAGTTCTTCTCGACTGTATGTAATGAAACCTAAGATGACCTGGGGTACTAATGTAAGAAATAACACGTAAAAAAACTAAAAACTGCATAGTTTCCTAGGAACACGAAGCGAGGCGGCCATCTCTGTCGGCGCCGGAAGTAATACATATATACATATATATTATATATAATATTTTTTGTACATGTATTTAACCCCTTATTTGTATGGATATTTTTTATTATGCTCATTAGATTTCCAAGGCGGCACAGGCATTGACTTAACAGGGTTAAAAGCTTTGATAGGGGCTGAAACAGCTGTGTTTAAATGACGCAAATGTTTAAAAACTTGATCTATACTTAACAAAAATATAAATGCAACATGCAACAATTTCAACAATTTTACTGAGTTACAGTTCTTACAAGGAAATCAATTATCCTTTATAGATACAACTATACTAAATATATTCATGTCACCAGATAATTGATTATAACACACTGTTTTGCAATGAAGGTCTACAGTAGTCTCAGCAGCACTCTGTAGGGTAGCACCATGGTGTAGCCGGAGGACAGCTAGTTTCTGTCCTCCTCTGGTACATTGACTTCAATACAAAACCTAGGAGGCTTTTGGTTCTCACCCCCTTCCATAGACTTACACAGTAATTATGACAAATTCCGGATGACGTCCTCCAACCTATCAGAGTTGCAGCATGACATGTTGTCCACCCAATCAAAGCATCAAAGAATGAATCTAGTACTGAAAGCATAGGCTACAGCTAGCTATCACCGCAGTGCATAACATGTGGTGAGTAGTTGACTCAAAGGGAGAGATAGACAATAGTTGAGCAGTTTGAACAAATTCATTTCTTCAAAAGCAAGAGCGAGAGAAGCAAGAGAGAGAGAGAGCGAGAGCTAGCTATATTTCATATTTTTCTCACTTTCACTTGCATAGCTAGCGAATGCAGCTAGCTAGTTGAGCCTACTAAAACACCCTGAACCCGAAACACAAAGAAGAATGCTATGTTACCTAGCTGGCTATGCCAGGGGGATGCTATGTTACCTAGCTGGCTATGACAGGGGGATGCTATGTTAGCTAGCTGGCTATGACAGGGGGATGCTATGTTACCTAGCTGGCTATGACAGGGGGATGCTATTTTACCTAGCTGGCTATGACAGGGGGATGCTATGTTAGCTAGCTGGCTATGACAGGGGGATGCTATTTTACCTAGCTGGCTATGACAGGGGGATGCTATGTTAGCTAGCTGGCTATGCCTATCCAACACTTGAACTCTTCCAAGTCAAGGCAAGCTTTTGTATTTATTAATTTACTGCCACCAGGGCCTAATGGTGTAACTGCTAGTCTGCTAGCTAACTGTACACTGTAATGCATAATTGTAGAGGGTTTACTAATGCGTTAGTTCTAGTAACTAATGTTTACACCCTAGATCAGATAGCTGCAGGCAAGATTGTGCAAGGAGGTATTGAATGTGTTAATGTCTTTCACCTTGACTCCTCAAATTCTCATGATTGGTACATGGAACATTTGGGTATCACGTAAGTAATCAAAACGTACGGATGTTACATTGAGCTGGCTGAATGGAATATAAATGACAGTCATCCAGTATGCTGTAATAGAAATAAGGTCATGCTCATTAAAACATTTTAAAATAATTATCGTCCTCCATAATCTTTAAAAGAAACGGCACCGACCACCACTGTCCTTAACTACCTGTACATACCTTTACTACCTGTACATACCTTTACTACCTGTTCATACCTTTATTACAAATCAAAATCAAATCAAATCAAATTTATTTATATAGCCCTTCGTACATCAGGTGATCAGAAACCCAGCCTAAAACCCCAAACAGCAAGCAATGCAGGTGTAGAAGCACGGTGGCTAGGAAAAACTCCCTAGAAAGGCCAAAACCTAGGAAGAAACCTAGAGAGGAACCAGGCTATGTGGGGTGGCCAGTCCTCTTCTGGCTGTGCCGGGTGGAGATTATAACAGAACATGGCCAAGATGTTCAAATGTTCATAAATGACCAGCATGGTCGTATAATAATAAGGCAGAACAGTTGATTACCTGTACATACCTTTATTACATGTACATACCTTTACTACCTGTACATACCTTTACTACCTGTACATACCTTTATTACCTGTACATACCTTTACTACCTGTACATACCTTTACTACCTGTACATACCTTTACTACCTGTACATACCTTTACTACCTGTACATACCTTTACTACCTGCACATAACTTCACTACCTGTACATACCTTTATTACCTGTATGTATACTTTTACTATAGATACCATCATTATAAAATGAATGCTTTGCATACAGAGTCACCTCTAAATTTTTTAGTCCATCACTCAAAAACGTTTTATTTTTACTATAAACCATATATTCTAAGGTAGATTTTTGTATACGATATAGCCCCACCATTCTGTATTCTTCTGGACCCTCTTTGGACACTGTGTTAACATCACTACTCTGGACGGCTCTGACTTGGAATACGTGGACAACTACAAATACCTAGGTGTCTGGTTAGACTGTAAACTCTCCTTCCAGACTCACATTAAGCATCTCCAATCCAAAATTAAATCTAGAATTGGCTTCCTATATCGCAACAAAGCATCCTTCACTCATGCTGCCAAACATACCCTTGTAAAACTGACCATCCTACCGATCCTGGACTTCGGTGATGTCATCTATAAAATAGCCTCCAACACTCTACTCAACAAACTGGATGCAGTCTATCACAGTGCCATCCGTTTTGTCACCAAACCCCCATACGCTACGTAGCATTGCGATCTGTACGCTCTAGTTGGTTGGCCCTCGCTTCATACTCGTCGCCAAACCCACTGGCTACAGGTTATCTACAAGTCTGCTAGGTAAAGCCTAGTCTGCTAGGTAAAGTCCCGCCTCATCTCAGCTCACATGTCACCATAGCAGCACCCACTCGTAGCACACGCTCCAGCAGGTATATCTCACTGGACATCCCCAAAGCCAATTCCCCCTTTGGCAATCTTTCCTTACAGTTCTCTGCTGCCAATGACTGGAACAAACTGCAAAAAGCTCTGAAGCTGGAGACTCATATCTCCCTCACTAGTTTTAAGCACCAGCTGTCAGAGCAGCTCACAGATCACTGCACCTGTACATAGCCCATCCATCTACCTACCTCATCCCCATACAGTATATATTTATTTATCTTGCTCCTTTGGACCCCAGTATCTCTACTTGCACATTCATCTTCTGCACATCTACCATTCCAGTGTTTAATTGCCATATTGTAATTACTTTGCCACCATGGCCTATTTACTGCCTTAACTCCCTTATCTTACCTCATTTGCACTCACTGTATATAGACTTTTTGTTTTATTTTGTTCTACTGTATTATTGACTATGTTTTGTTTATTCCATGTGTAACTGTGTTGTTGTATGTGTCAAATTGCTATGCTTTATCTTGGCCAGGTCGCAGCAAATTAGAACTTGTTCTCAGCTAGCCTACCTGGTTAAATAAAGGTGAAATCATTTTTTTTTTGTTAAATGGTCCTTTTAACGCCAAGGCTGCATGGTCCTTAAAACCAAGGCTGCATGGTCCTTAAAACCAAGGCTGCATGGTCCTTAAAACCAAGGCTGCATGGTCCTTAAAACCAAGGCTGAATGGTCCTTAAAACCAAGGCTGAATGGTCCTTAAAACCAAGGCTGCATGGTCCTTAAAACCAAGGCTGCATGGTCCTTAAAACCAAGGCTGAATGGTCCTTAAAACCAAGGCTGCATGGTCCTTAAAACCAAGGCTGAATGGTCCTTAAAACCAAGGCTGAATGGCCCTTAAAACCAAGGCTGAATGGCCCTTAAAACCAAGGCTGCATGGACCTTAAAACCAAGGCTGAATGGTCCTTAAAACCAAGGCTGAATGGTCCTTAAAACCAAGGCTGCATGGACCTTAAAACCAAGGCTGAATGGTCCTTAACTCCATTTCCCCCCAACAGCTTAGACTTTTAAGATTTAATACACAGAGACCAGCAGGTGGATTTGGTATTTTTCATATTTATAAAAGCAATTTACTTTGACCTGTTGGGGATTTAAGGTTTAAACGCATCATATCCATGTACCTGTGCATTTTGTGATAATAAAAAAGAAGCAATATAACGGTCATCTGGGAATTACTTGTAAGGATGGTTTAGGACGGGGGTGTTTAATGTGACATACTGTAGTGTATTATGCTCTCTCTCCGTCTCTCTCTCTCTCTCTCTCTCTCTCTCTCTCTCTGCCTCTCTCTCTCTCTCTCTCTCTCTTGCCTCTCTCTCTCTCTCTCTCTTGCTCTCTCTTTCTCTCTCTCTCTCTCTCTCTCTCTCTCTCTCTCTCTCTCTCTCTCTCTCTCTCTCTCTCTCTCTCTCTCTGTCGTGTATTAGTGTACTGTAGTGTATTATGCTCTCTCTCTCTCTCTCTCTCTCTCTCTCTCTCTCTCTCTCTCTCTCTCTCTCTCTCTCTCTCTCTCTCTCTCTCTCTCTCTCTCTCCTCTCTCTCTCTCCTCTACTATCTCTCTCTCTCCTCTCTCTCTCTCTCCTCTACTCTCTCTCTCTCTCCTCTACTATCTCTCTCTCTCTCTCTCTCTCTCTCTCTCTCTCCTCCACTATCCTCTCTCTCTCTCTCTCTCTCTCTCTCTCTCTCCCCTCTCCTCTCTCTCTCTCCTCTCTCTCTCTCCTCCCCTCTCCTCTCTCTCTCTCTCTCTCTCTCTCTCTCTCCCCTCTCCTCTCTCTCTCTCCTCTCTCTCTCTCCTCCCCTCTCCATGAATGACTCATTAGACAAAAGTGATTTCAGGCAGTACGTGTCTTCATGCAAATAGCTTCCTCCACAAGGTCACGTTGGAACCTTGTCCCACAATTAAGAGAAAACCTTAATTTGTATTTTCCCTAACGTGACTTTGTAAATTGAGTAGGAGGGGGAGGACATTATCTTTTTGCAAGTCTAATAATCTATTCTTCATGGAGCCTTGCCTTTTATGGCTTCCATTACCGCCTGTGTGTTTTCCATCTCTGGTCCTGTCACAGCCAGGGAAGGCCTTTTAATAGATTGGTTACCTGGTGCTCAGTTGGCTGGCTGCCAGACCTGGGTTCAAACAGTATTTGTTTTATTTCAAATATTTTAGCAGGGGTTGATTGAGTTTTCCGGCTGTAATGGATCTACTGGGATACATTTGAGCTGCTGCCCTCCTGAAGGACATACAAGGTCCCACTGTTCAGTAAAATATAAGTAGGGGAAGTTTCATTCCGACGGCCATCAGGCTGCTGAACAGTGGGATATAGGACAGATGTAGGATGCTGAACAGTGGGACCATAGGACAGATGTAGGATGGTGAACAGTGAGACCATAGGACAGATGTAGGATGCTGAACAGTGTGACCATAGGACAGATGTAGGATGCTGAACTGTGGGACCACAGGACAGATGTAGGATGCTGAACTGTGGGACCATAGGACAGATGTAGGATGGTGAACAGTGGGACCATGGGACAGATGTAGGATGCTGAACAGTGGGACAATAGGATAGATGTAGGATGCTGAACAGTGGGACCATAGGACAGACGTAGGATGCTGAACTGTGGGACCACAGGACAGACGTAGGATGCTGAACAGCGGGACCACAGAACAGATGTAGGATGGTGAACAGTGGGACCACAGAACAGATGTAGGATGGTGAACAGTGGGACCATAGAACAGACATAGAACAGGCCAATAAATGGTCGCACAGTTGACCCTAGAGACGGAATGACTATGTATGCATTAGTTATTATATTTCCAGTGGTTTCCATAGTAAACGTATTACAGTGTATCATTTGTGTGTATTTCTATGCCGGCTACACACAATGAATTTACATTGTAAAAGGACGATAAAGTATATCGTATCGTACAGTATGTCAAAAGTGAGAACACTGCCCATATGGGACTCCAGGCAGACTCAATCCAATGCTCAAAGTACTTGAAAGAAACCGTATACTATTTGAACCCATGTCTGTGTGGCTCTAGCTCTCGGTGAGAAATTAAAAGATTGTATAGCAGCAGCTGTGTTTGTAGAAGAGGGGTGAGTAAAACAACAGTATTGCCTAGGTAAAAAGGCTTATAGCAGCAGCTGTGAACGGAACAGAAGGGTGTGTAAAATAATAGTACTGCCTAGGTAAAGATTGTATAGCAGCAGATGTTTATGTAGCAGAGGGGTGTGTATAATAGCTGTGTTTCCTAGGTAAATATTATGACATCACGGTCTAGGCAAATAACATGACCTGATGGTCAGGCTGCAGCTCATGACTTTACCCTCCTCTCATCAGTCAGAGTACCTATTTACATCCAACTTTAATACAAAACATACCATTTAAATTCAGAAATATACCATATTAGCCATATTTACAAGTCAGTAACTTCTGCCTCATTGCAAGCCTCCTAGCAATAAAGTAGGATCGCGTTGAAAGTATCAATAAATTAGCAGAGTATAGATCGAGACACACTGATGGTATATTCCAAAAGGAACATGTTATTCCTGTTTGAGCAGTAGCTAACAATCATGACAGAGCTGAGAGACTAACCATCCCAGCAGAAGTCAGAGTTTGATTTACCTGCTATATGGAGCCAAAATCCCTCTGGTCTATTGGCTCTGCAGACATAGGTAGACTTGGTTGCTTTGGTTGCTTTGTCAGTGTGAGAGTGAAGATGTGCACTCGGTCTAACTACAGAGAGGTTTAACTACAGAGAGGTTTAACTACAGAGAGGTTTAACTACAGAGAGGTTTAACTACAGAGGTTTAACTACAGAAAGGTTTAACTACAGCAAGGTTTAACTACAGAGAGGTTTAACTACAAAGAGGTTTAGCTACAGAGAGGTTAACTACAGAGAGGATTAACTACTATTGTTCTTTTTCTCAACGTCCTCATCAATTATGTGCCACCCGATAGATATTCAGCATAGCAACATCTACAAACACACTCATAGTTTATTTCCCAAAGAGCCCGGATCATAATGGATATTGTTCTGTGGGCTATACATTGAAACACTAGCTAATGGTGAACAGAGCCCCCAGAGCAAGCAAACAATTAATAACATCCTCCTTTCAATGTGGGTCTAAGAGAAAAGGTGAAAGTAATCTCACCATTCATTTCATATTCATAACCATCATTCCAAAGGTGAAACTACAAACCTATCAATCCATTCATTTCATATTCATAACCATCATTCCAAAGGTGAAACTACAAACCTATCATTCCATTCATTTCATATTCATAACCATCATTCCAAAGGTGAAACTACAAACCTATCATTTCATTAATTTCATATTCATAACCATCATTCCAAAGGTGAAACTACAAACCTATCATTCCATTCATTTCATATTCATAACCATCATTCCAAAGGTGAAACTACAAACCTATCAATCCATTCATTTCATATTCGTAACCATCATTCCAAAGGTGAAACTACAAACCTATCAATCCATTCATTTCATATTCGTAACCATCATTCCAAAGGTGAAACTACAAACCTATCATTCCATTCATTTCATATTCGTAACCATCATTCCAAAGGTGAAACTACCAACCTATCATTCCATTCATTTCATATTCATAACCATCATTCCAAAGGTGAAACTACAAACCTATCATTCCATTCATTTCATATTCGTAACCATCATTCCTAAGGTGAAACTACAAACCTATCAATCCATTCATTTCATATTCATAACCATCATTCCAAAGGTGAAACTACAAACCTATCAATCCATTCATTTCATATTTGTAACCATCATTCCAAAGGTGAAACTACAAACCTATCATTCCATTAATTTCATATTCGTAACCATCATTCCAAAGGTGAAACTACCTATCATTCCATTAATTTCATATTCGTAACCATCATTCCAAAGGTGAAACTACAAACCTATCATTCCATCCATTTCATATTCGTAACCATCATTTCAAAGGTGAAACTACAAACCTATCAATCCATTAATTTCATATTCGTAACCATCATTCCAAAGGTGAAACTACAAACCTATCATTCCATTAATTTCATATTCGTAACCATCATTCCAAAGGTGAAACTACAAACCTATCATTCCATTAATTTCATATTCATAACCATCATTCCAAAGGTGAAACTACAAACCTATCATTCCATTCATTTCATATTCATAACCATCATTCCAAAGGTGAAACTACAAACCTATCATTCCATTAATTTCATATTCGTAACCATCATTCCAAAGGTGAAACTACAAACCTATCATTCCATTCATTTCATATTCGTAACCACCATTCCAAAGGTGAAACTACAAACCTATCATTCCATTCATTTCATATTCGTAACCATCATTCCAAAGGTGAAACTACAAACCTATCATTCCATTCATTTCATATTCGTAACCATCATTCCAAAGGTGAAACTACAAACCTATCAATCCATTCATTTCATATTCGTAACCATCATTCCAAAGGTGAAACTACAAACCTATCAATCCATTCATTTCATATTCATAACCATCATTCCAAAGGTGAAACTACAAACCTATCATTCCATTCATTTCATATTCGTAACCATCATTCCAAAGGTGAAACTACAAACCTATCATTCCATTCATTTCATATTCGTAACCATCATTCCAAAGGTGAAACTACAAACCTATCATTCCATTAATTTCATATTCGTAACCATCATTCCAAAGGTGAAACTACAAACCTATCATTCCATTAATTTCATATTCATAACCATCATTCCAAAGGTGAAACTACAAACCTATCATTCCATTAATTTCATATTCGTAACCATCATTCCAAAGGTGAAACTACAAACCTATCATTCCATTAATTTCATATTCATAACCATCATTCCAAAGGTGAAACTACAAACCTATCATTCCATCCATTTCATATTCGTAACCATCATTCCAAAGGTGAAACTACAAACCTATCATTCCATCCATTTCATATTCATAACAATCATTCAGAATTCAATCATTCTTTGAACACAACTTCTAAACCCCTTTGTACAAGATCTGTCATTGATTAAGAACCAGATGTCCTTTGGAATTGGATTGTAAATGATGCATTTGATCCCCCCCCCACACACCGCTTCAGTGTTCTAGAATCCATTGTTGTTCTGTTGTCATTCCATCTGCCTTTGTATCTGATGGAGAGATAATTCTCATTCCGTAGCTGCTGGTTGTCTAGGAACATTCAACAAGGAGGTGAGGGGCTCAGAGAGAGAGAGACAGAGAGACAGAGACACAGAGAGACAGAGAGACACAGAGAGACAGAGAGACACAGAGACACAGGGGCACAGAGACAGAGAGAAAGAGAGACACAGAAAGAGAGAGAGAGACAGAGAGAGAGAGAAAGAGAAAGCATAACATTTTAGATGGCAACACAGAACTACACTGTGAAAGCTATGTCTTTATAAGACATCTGGTCATAGAAATTCATAGAAAGCAGGCTGATTTGATTTGATTAGATTCATTGTATGCGTTTTTACATTTGAATTTATAATGGTGTTTTCCCGCTAATGAGACATTTGCGTTAATAGCCTATGTGCGCATTGCTAATAGTTTATCAACATGTTAAGCTAAACGTTCTGATCTGTTACTTTAGCCACATTGCATATACATTATTTATTTATTTTTTACATTTTTTGTTTTATGTATTCATTTGGGATCTATCGCATCCCACAACTGTCCCTGACTATGTTTGGAATACTTATTCTCTCGCACAAATTAGGTCAACTAGGGATAGTAGAGTTAATGCTACTCATCTTCTGAAGTGCACAGCTGCATCCCCCGATGTGTCTGTCTTCACTTGTAGCCTGTGAGAAAGACCTGATCATGTGACAAAGAGAGCCATGGGAGTGAGAGGTGCTTCGGATTGCGTGGAACTCGGGGAGAAAGAAACAACGCAGCACTCCGGGCCAAGGGCACAGCGGCCACTGGCCGCAAAGGTCATGGATCTTTTTAGAGTGCATTGTGATCACACAAAAGGGATTCTTCGGGAAAATTTGAAACATTATGAAGCGCTTGTCAAATTGTGAATGAGAGACTGATGTAGTGTGTACAGCCTGCACACACAAAAATAAACAAAGCAGAGCTCATGGTAGCCTAGTGGTTAGAGCATTGGACTAGTAACCGGAAGGTTGTGAGTTCAAATCCCTGAGCTGACAAGGTACAAATCTGTCGTTCTGCTTCTGAACAGGCAGTTAACCCACTGTTCCTAGACCGTCATTGAAAATTAGAATTTGTTCTTAACTGACTTTCCTAGTTAAATAAAGGTTAAAAAAAATGCCTTTCAAGCTACTTCTTTCAAATCATCATTAGAGTCGTATCATGCAGCCTTACAACGTATCACAAAGCCCAACGTTTATAGAACAACTACAGTTACATGAATAGCTCTGAATGAAGAGCATTAAAGGAGGTCCTGTGTCTTTGTTAACCTCTCAACACAGAACAGCCGAATGTGAGAACTCCTTCAAATCGGTTGGGGAAAATATATATTTTATTCAGCTTTGTTCAATTGTATTCTTCATACTATAACATATTATAAAATAATGCCTCGGAATTCTAAGCAAATGGAGTCTGCTAAATGAACTAGTGTAGCCCACAGCCATATGTTATAGCCAGATCAGGTGGTAACATGAGGACAACTCAGAGGATGCTATTCTGTTCTTCTGAAATTGACTACATTTTCTTCATATCATGTTTCTTAAGACCTGTATAAAATAAATAATGGATTTATTGTGAAGGTGTAGACTATATTACATGGATTTATTCTGATGGTGTAGACTATATTACATGGATTTATTGTGAAGGTGTAGACTATATTACATGGATTTATTGTGAAGGTGTAGACTATATTACATGGATTTATTCTGATGGTGTAGACTATATTACATGGATTTATTGTGAAGGTGTAGACTATATTACATGGATTTATTGAAGGTGTAGACTATATTACATGGATTTATTCTATATTACATGGATTTATTCTGATGGTGTAGACTATATTACATGGATTTATTGTGAAGGTGTAGACTATATTACATGGATTTATTGTGAAGGTGTAGACTATATTACATGGATTTATTCTGATGGTGTAGACTATATTACATGGATTTATTAGACATTTTAAAATGCTATGTGTGGAAGCCAGGAGATGCTAAATATGTTCATGTTAATTAATGGTAAATTACAGTGAGACAGTTATTTGCTCGACAATCACCATCTGACAAAATTTGGTGACCGCCACAGCCCTAGTTGTTAAATGTGAGAAAGCTAATTGGGATCCTATTAAAGAAAATGAACTACATCTGAGCCATTGCCGGTTTCAATAACACTCTTCAAAGCTCTCATTTTGGTGAATAATGTCTATAATCTATGCAATTATTATCAATCATCAGATTAAGTCTGAATTTAAAAGATGAGCTCAGGGAAATGTATGTGTGTGTGTGTGTGTGTGTGTGTGTGTGTGTGTGTGTGTGTGTGTGTGTGTGTGTGTGTGTGTGTGTGTGTGTGTGTGTGTGTGTGTGTGTGTGTGTGTGTGTGTGTGTGTGTGTGTGTGTGTGTGAGTGTGTGAGTGTGTGAATATGTGCATATATGTGAGTGTGTGCGTTTGTGTGTATGTGTAAATGTGTGCATGTGTGAGTGTGTGAGTGTGTGTGAATGTGTGTGTGTGTGTGTGTGCATGTGCAAGTGTGTGCATGTGTGTGTATGTGTGCGTGTGAATGTGTGTGTGTGTGTGTGTGTGTGTGTGTGTGTGTGTGTGTGTGTGTGTGTGTGTGTGTGTGTGTGTGTGTGTGTGTGTGTGTGTGTGTGTGTGTGTGTGTGTGTGTGTGTGTGTGTGTGTGTGTGTGTGTGTGTGTGTGTGTGTGTGTGTGTGTGAGTGTGTGCATGTGTATGTATGTGTGAGTGTGTGCGAGTGTGTGTATGTGTGAGTGTGTGAGTGTGTGTGTGCTCTTACACACGTCTACCCAATATCCAGCAGCACCTCACAGCGGCACACCTTTCTTCAGACCCTGCAGCTGAACACCAGTGTGAAGCAGCCTTATTGTCCCAGCCCTCATCAGTATTCTACCCAGCCTCAGACAGGTAAGTAATGACAAGCAGTAAAGGTCTGGGTGTTACAATTCCAGTCTGCCCGGGCTGGGGTGCCTGCCTGCTGCCTGAGCTCTGCCTGGCTGTGCTCGATGACGTCAGGCCTTCACACAGCACAGAGTAGCACACACACACACACACACACACACACAGCGTATCTCCCTTGTACAGATGAGACTGCCGTCCTAATGAGACTTCATCTCTCGTCTCTCCCCAGGGCTGTATATCCTCTTTAGTCCTCCGCTCCCAAATGGCACCCTATTCCCTTTACAGTGCACTACTTTAGACCAGGGTCAGTAGGACTGGCACACTATTCCCCTTTATAGTGCACTACTTTAGACCAGGGTCAATAGGACTCTGGCACACTATTCCCTTTATAGTGCACTACTTTAGACCAGGGTCAGTAGGACTATGGCACCCTATTCCATTTATAGTGCACTACTTTAGACCAGGATCAATAGGACCCTGGCACCATATTCCCTTTATAGTGCATTACTTTAGACCAGGATCAATAGGACTCTGGCACCATATTCCCTTTATAGTGCACTACTTCAGACCAGGACATTGCACTATATAGGGAACAGGGTCAGGGACAGGTAATAACTACACCAACCCAGAGACATCTATTTCACCTACTGTACTACACAATGCATTTCACTAGACTCAGGCCCTCCTTCAGCTCCACTGCAAATCTTGTTGTTTTGCCGGTAGTATTTGTAAAGGCAAAATCATTTTAGTTTTCCTTTTTTTTGCTCTTCAGGGTAAATGTTTAACATCTATTTCTTGTAGCACTTTAGGCATTTGTACACAAAGTCATTAGGGACATGCTAATTACAATAGTTAGGGGTATCTATTGTAAAAAAAAATTAAATACGGTTTCTGTCAGCAAATTAAATTCTGATTACACTGTCATTGGTTTGTAAAACACAATCACACAGTCAGCTTGCCAGGATCTGTCACCTATATACATGCACAATCTATTTGGGGATCCTCAGGAGTAGTATTTTTCCATTCCCAAGGTGTTTGTAGTGACACCTCTAGCACTGAGATGCAGTGGCTTAGACCGCTGAACCAGGGTCTGTAGTGACACCTCTAGCACTGAGATGCAGTGCCCTCTGAACCAGGGTCTGTAGTGACACCTCTAGCACTGAGATGCAGTGCCTTAGACCTCTGAACCAGGGTCTGTAGTGACACCTCTAGCACTGAGATGCAGTGCCTTAGACCGCTGAACCAGGGTCTGTAGTGACACCTCTAGCACTGAGATGCAGTGACCTCTGAACCAGGGTCTGTAGTGACACCTCTAGCACTGAGGTGCAGTGCCTTAGACCGCTCCGCCAGTCGGGATCCCAAGGCCAAGGGGTTGATGGAGTCCACTTGATATTGTGATACAACATGATGATGTGGGATGTAGACAAATGGCTGGAACCACAGCTACTGGAGAAATGCTTGTAGCTGACTGTCCAGTCGAACAATGACGATGACGATGAAATGTCAAAAATATAACAATAAGAAACAGCAAAAAAATCACCTTTACCTTTTCTGCGGACTGAGCTGTCCCAAAGAAGATGGGAATGAAGGCTAGCCAGACGATACAGGTGGTATACATCGTGAATCCAATGGGTTTAGCCTCGTTAAAGTTCTCCGGGACGCCCCGCGTCTTGATGGCGTACACTGTACACGTGACCATGAGTAGGATGCTATAACCCAACGAGCATATAATCTGCAGGTCCGTGATGTCACATTTCAGTACTCCTCTGGCCTGGTCGGGGTTGACGGTTTTCTGTTCGTCATAGTCGATGATGGTGTTGGGGGGGTCCACCCCGAACCAGATAAACACCCCCAGGAGCTGAATGGCGATCAGGCAAGTGGTTATAGCCAGCTGGGAGGTCGGGCTGATCAGCCTGGGTGCTGTCACCGACTTCTTACCCTCTTCGAAGATGCGGTAGATACGGTTTGTCTTGGTGAGGAGGGCCGCGTAGCTAATACACATACCGAGACCTAGGAAGATCCGTCGGAATGAACAGACGGCGACATCAGGCTTGGCAATCATGAGGAAGGTGATGATGTAACAGAGGAAGATCCCGGTGAGAAGGACGTAGCTCAGCTCGCGGCCCGACGCGCGCACGATGGGTGTGTCATTGTGGCGGACAAAGGTTGCCATGACGAAGATGGTGGCGATGATGCCCAGCATGGCGAGGAAGACGGGGATCACTGCCCAGGGGGAGTGCCACTCCAGCTTCACGATGGGGATGGGCTGGCATGCCGTCCTGTTGATTAGATAATTCATTGATTGATTGATTAAAGGTGAACTTTACCCAACATCCAGAAACTCTCAAGTGATTCCATACACTTGAAACTAGTTCAGTGGAGTTTGCCATCTCCCCCTCTCTCTCCTTGTAGTACTTAAACAGCTGCACAAACGGGTCCTTGGACTCGTGACGTTGCTGGATGCCTCACTACTACATTGCCTGTTCAGAATTCAGAAATCCACAAAGCATGGACAAATGTGTCGTTTTATTGAAAGCGTATGGCGTACTATTGGTATTGAGTGAGGAAATGTGTACTTTTTACACCTAAAACATTTGCGACAATTTTACGTCATTCTTTTATGCAACCGACGGACACAGCAGGTGAGATGGGTAACAACTGAGCATGTGTACACATGTCCTGACTCAAACCCGATAGTACAGTACTTTTGATTTTTTTTTTAAATAGCTTTCAATAAAACAACCAATTTGTCCACACTTTGCAGATTTCTGAACCATGAATTCACGAGCAACAGAGCAATGAGGCCTGCACCCAGCATGGCAGCTGTTCCAGTACAGCGCCACAGGGAGAGAGATGTGACAGGGGGAAAACTCAGCTTTATGTAAGTTTATTTGACAATTCTCAAAAAACACATACAGACGACAAGAAGAAAAGCAGTGCTGTAAAACATCATACTATCAAGGAAGACACAAACATGTCACAGACTAATTTAGGGTTGCAAAATTCCTAATGACTTTACAATATTCCTGGATTTTCCAGAAATCCAGAAATCCCCAAATCCCGAAAACATGGAAATGTTGGGAAAGTTTCAGGAATTTTGCAACCCTTGACTTTTATTTTTTTGTATAGTGTTCCTGACTGTCACCTGTTGGGGTTTGGCCTCATGTTGTAGGAGCACAGCTTGCAAGACGTTGCATCATATTGATACTGGTAGCCATCACAGGGCTCACAGTGCCAGCAGCAGGGCATGCCTTTCACTGCCTTCTTCCTCTCTCCTGTCCTGCAGGGCAGACTACACACAGAGCTGGGAATCTCTGTCTGTCCGTTAGGCCACTGCATGTCCTCAATCTGGAACACACGACGGAGGGAGATGGCTTAGAGGATGGGGGGGGGGCATGTACCTCATTACAACATACAAGACACATACAAACACAGGAGTATAATAATGAAAAGGAGTTGTTAAAAAACAAATCAAGTGTATCTATGTCTCTCTGTTAGCCCACTGCATTTCCTTAATCTGGAGCACAGTTAAACACATATGGAGGGTATCGTTTTGTTTTGTTTTGTTTTGTTAGTTCCTCAAAATGATGACTCTATTGTCACTGTAAACTTCATGCATAGAGTTTTACCTAACTGGCTAACTGTAAAATACACTTCACAAACACTTTACAAACACTTTACAAACACTTTACAAACACTTCACAAACACTTTACAAACACTTTACAAACACTTCACAAACACTTTACAAACACTTTACAAACACTTTACAAACACTTCACAAACACTTTACAAACACTTTACAAACACTTTACAAACACTTTACAAACACTTTACAAACACTTTACAAACACTTTACAAACACTTCACAAACACTTTACAAACACTTTACAAACACTTTACAAACACTTTACAAACACTTTACAAACACTTCACAAACACTTTACAAACACTTCACAAACACTTTACAAACACTTCACAAACACTTTACAAACACTTTACAAACACTTTACAAATAAATACGTTTTCCTGCCTTAATGTACGATTTTTCTGTAAATATTCACGATTGCCTCGGGATATTTTTATGCTGGTGACTTCAATACCCAATGGACCCAATGGTAATGGAAGTTACTTTTATGTACTGATATCAAGCAGCATAAAAGTTATTATTAAATGTCCTCATATTTAAATTCCATGAAGTGGTGATGAAAACATACATTCTGGATCTGTTGAATGTTCATTTTAATCTGATAAATGATAATTATTCGTCTACCTCCTCATGCGTTTTTTTGCACACAATGTATATAGACTCTTTTTTTTTATGTTGAAATTTTTTTCTACTGTGTTATTGACTTGTTTATTGTTTACTCCATGTCTAACCCTGTGTTGTCTGTTCACACTGCTATGCTTTATCTTGGCCAGGTCGAACTTGTTCTCAACTAGCCTACCTGGTTAAATAAAGGTTAAATAAATACAAATATTTTTTAAAAATCAGATTCATTCCGCCATTCTTTGATTTCTTGTTTTGTTTTTTTGTGTACTTTTTCTACTCTTTACATTTTAATTGTTTGATATTTTACTGCATCGTTAGGAGCTAGTAACATAAGCATTTCGCTGCAGCCGCTCTAGCATCTGCTAAACTGTGTACAGTTCTGGTTTGAAGTGTTTTAACAAGGCTGAGTGGCTAACAACTTCCAAGGTCTTTTTCTGTTTGGACACAAAAGAGATTGACTGCCGACACACACAGAGGTGCTATGTACTGTCTGCAGGCGAATCCCTACTGGTGTGTTAGACTTTAACCGTTAAAGTTAACTAGGGCCTAGACAGATCCGTGGACCGACAGATTTCTTCAAGTAAAGCATGACTTTTAAAAACACACTCACGACTAGTATTTTCCCTAACAAACCCACAGATAACTGTCCCTCTCCAACTTTGACTGTCACCACTGTGAAAACCGTCTGACTGACTGTTACCTGGAGTCTGGCAGACTGACTGTTACCTGGAGTCTGGCTGATTGTTACCTGGAGTCTGGCAGACTGACTGTTACCTGGAGTCTGGCTGATTGTTACCTGGAGTCTGGCAGACTGACTGTTACCTGGAGTCTGGCTGACTGACTGTTACCTGGAGTCTGGCTGACTGACTGTTACCTGGAGTCTGGCAGACTGTTACCTGGAGTCTGGCAGACTGTTACCTGGAGTCTGGCTGACTGACTGTTACCTGGAGTCTGGCAGACTGACTGTTACCTGGAGTCTGGGTGACTGACTGTTACCTGGAGTCTGGCAGACTGTTACCTGGAGTCTGGCAGACTGTTACCTGGAGTCTGGCTGACTGACTGTTACCTGGAGTCTGGCAGACTGTTACCTGGAGTCTGGCAGACTGTTACCTGGAGTCTGGCTGACTGACTGTTACCTGGAGTCTGGCAGACTGTTACCTGGAGTCTGGCTGACTGACTGTTACCTGGAGTCTGGCTGACTGACTGTCACTTGGGGACTAGGGGAATGAAAAATATCCTTCAAACTTTCCTATGACACATTCGGCAGGATGGCTGACGGGACAAGGTCAGGCATTCCAGCACCACAACAAAAGACAAACTCAGAATAACCTAATCTACCGACTGATAGATAGACTGATAAAAAAACAGACTTATTATTATTATCTTCTCTCTCTGTCTCTCTCTCCTCTCTCTCTCTCTCTCTCTCTCTCTCTCTCTCTCTCTCCTCTCTCTCTCTCTCTCTGTCTCTCTCTCTGTCTCTCTCTCCTCTCTGTCTCTCTCTCTCTCTCTCTCTCTCTCTCTCTCTCTCTCTCTCTCTCTCTCTCTCTCTCTCTCTCACCTCTCTCTCTCTCTCTCTGTCTGTCTGTCTCTCTCTCTCTCTCTCTCTCTTCTCTCTCTCTCTCTCTCTCTCTCTCTCTCTCTCCTCTCTCTCTCTCTCTCTCCTCTCTCTCTCTCCTCTCTCTCTCTCTCTCTCTCTCTCTGTCTCTCTCTCTCAGTCTCCTCTCTCTCTCTATCTCTCTCTCTCTCTCTCTCTCTCTCTCTCACACACCTCTCTCTCTCTCTCTCTCTCTCTCTCTCTCTCTCTCTTTCTCTCTCTCTCTCTCTCTCTCTCCTCTCTCTCTCTCTCTCTCTCCTCTCTCTCTCTCTCTCTCTCTCTCTCTCTCTCTCTCTCTCTCTCTCTCTCTCTCTCTCTCTCTCTCTCTGTCTCTCTCTCTCTCTCTCTCTCTCTCTCTCTCTCTCTCTCTCTCTGTCTCTCTCTCTCTCTCTCTCTCTCTGTCTCTCTCTCTCTCTCTCTCTCTCTCTCTCTCTCAAACTCACTCACTCTCTCTCTCTCTCCTCTCTCTCACAGCTCTCTCACCTCTCTCTCTCTCTCTCTCTCTTATATCACGTCCCACCCTACATCCATTCATCCCTCCATTCTTCCCACTCACTCTCTCCATCCGACCGGCTCCATCTCCTTCATGCCAAGCTCAGCTTTAGTAGTGTTAAGTCTCTAGTGATAGCCTTAAGATTAATCTCGGACACCTGAAATTCAATGAAATTGCTTCAGATTCTCGATTAAGTCCCGGGGGGGAAGACGTGTTAGAAAATGTACTAACAAGATTAGCCAATTTTTCCGCTCTTCAAAAAGGAAACTTCCAGACAGTTTCAGGCTAGCCAAGTCTTCACCTCTAAAAGGAAACTTCCAGACAGTATCAGGCTAGCCAAGTCTTCACCTCTAAAAGGAAACTTCCATACAGTTTCAGGCTAGCCAAGTCTTCACCTCTAAAAGGAAACTTCCAGACAGTTTCAGGCTAGCCAAGTCTTCACCTCTAAAAGGAAACTTCCAGACAGTTTCAGGCTAGCCAAGTCTCCACCTCTAAAAGGAAACTTCCAGACAGTTTCAGGCTAGCCAAGTCTCCACCTCTAAAAGGAAACTTCCAGACAGTTTCAGGCTAGCCAAGTCTTCACCTCTAAAAGGAAACTTCCAGACAGTTTCAGGCTAGCCAAGTCTTCACCTCTAAAAGGAAACTTCCATACAGTTTCAGGCTAGCCAAGTCTTCACCTCTAAAAGGAAACTTCCATACAGTTTCAGGCTAGCCAAGTCTTCACCTCTAAAAGGAAACTTCCAGGCAGTTTCAGGCTAGCCAAGTCTTCACCTCTAAAAGGAAACTTCCAGGCAGTTTCAGGCTAGCCAAGTCTCCACCTCTAAAAGGAAACTTCCATACAGTTTCAGGCTAGCCAAGTCTTCACCTCTAAAAGGAAACTTCCAGACAGTTTCAGGCTAGCCAAGTCTTCACCTCTAAAAGGAAACTTCCAGGCAGTTTCAGGCTAGCCAAGTCTTCACCTCTAAAAGGAAACTTCCAGACAGTTTCAGGCTAGCCAAGTCTTCACCTCTAAAAGGACACTTCCAGACAGTTTCAGGCTAGCCAAGTCTCCACCTCTAAAAGGAAACTTCCATACAGTTTCAGGCTAGCCAAGTCTCCACCTCTAAAAGGAAACTTCCATACAGTTTCAGGCTAGCCAAGTCTTCACCTCTAAAAGGAAACTTCCAGGCAGTATCAGGCTAGCCAAGTCTCCACCTCTAAAAGGAAACTTCCAGGCAGTTTCAGGCTAGCCAAGTCTCCACCTCTAAAAGGAAACTTCCAGGCAGTATCAGGCTAGCCAAGTCTCCACCTCTAAAAGGAAACTTCCAGACAGTATCAGGCTAGCCAAGTCTCCACCTCTAAAAGGAAACTTCCAGGCAGTTTCAGGCTAGCCAAGTCTCCACCTCTAAAAGGAAACTTCCAGGCAGTTTCAGGCTAGCCAAGTCTCCACCTCTAAAAGGAAACTTCCAGACAGTATCAGGCTAGCCAAGTCTCCACCTCTAAAAGGAAACTTCCAGGCAGTTTCAGGCTAGCCAAGTCTCCACCTCTAAAAGGAAACTTCCAGGCAGTTTCGGACCAAATATCCCCTCGAAAGATGTGATCAACCTGCAAAATGATCAGTGATGAAAAATCAGCGTACAAGAACAAAGTTCCTCATCAGTTGTCGCGTCCAACAGTCTGTCGACAGCTGTCACTACCATTTACTGATAACATCTGTCCACCAGAGATAACCTTAACATCAACTCGTGTGACAAGACTCGGTCGCAGGCGATTTAGTTCTGAGTGCCGAGATCGCTAGTGTTTTTCGACACATTCCACTGTTGTAGCTAGTGTGTGAAACAGTCATACATCGAGGTGCTCACTGGATGGATTCAATTTATTACTATTTCTAACCAGGAGGGAAAGTTCGTCACTAAATCAGTCATTAACATGGAACACTGTATGAAATAGAACAGGATGAAAGGCTGCTACGCTGCTACACTTTAAATGATTCAACGCCTCTTTTTGAAGTGATGTCACCTCTGAGAGTTAGACCTGAGCAAGATGTCCATAGTTTAATCACAATGAATAAGTATGAAGATATTATTATATTATATTATTATAGCTCCTTTGTTCACCATTTAAAACAATTTAATAGTCTGGAATATTTTGTAACGGGTATGCATCCCAAATAGCAACCTATTCCCTAGACGTGCAGTGTACTATGTTTGACCAGAGCCTTAAGTGCCTTGTTCGAAAGTGCCACCCTATGTAGTGCTGGGGTTTAGAGACTCAGCCACAGAGTACTGAACCTGTCTGTCCTACATTCTGACATCTTTAAAAATGAGGAGATATATGCAGAATAGAATAGAAAAAGGCTTCTCAACAGTTTTTACCCCCAAGCTATAAGACTCCTGAACAGGTAACCAAATGACTACCCGGACTATTTGCATTGTGTGTGTGTGTGTCCCAACCCCTCTTTTACACTGCTGCTACTCTCTGTTCTTCGTATATGCATAGTAAACATACATATAACATCCTGTTCACTTCTTCATTCAAATGACAGGCATTTGGGCCTTGTTCGGTGTCTGAAGTAAATCTCTATGATGTCACCCTCTATGACGTCACCCTCTATGATGTCACCCTCTATGATTTCACTCTCTATGACGTCACACTCTATGTTGACACTGTCTATGTTGACACTCTCTATGTTGACACTCTCTATGTTGACACTCTCTATGATGTCACCCTCTATGATGTCACCCTCTATGATGTCACCCTCTATGTTGACAATCTCTATGTTGACAATCTCTATGTTGACACTCTCTATGATGTCACTCTCTATGATGTCACTCTCTATGATGTCACTCTCTATGATGTCACCCTCTATGATGTCACCCTCTATGTTGACAATCTCTATGTTGACACTCTCTATGTTGACACTCTCTATGATGTCACTCTCTATGATGTCACTCTCTATGATGTCACTCTCTATGATGTCACCCTCTATGATGTCACCCTCTATGTTGACAATCTCTATGTTGACACTCTCTATGTTGACAATCTCTATGTTGACACTCTCTATGTCACTCTCTATGATGTCACTCTCTATGTTGACACTCGCTATGTTGACACTCTCTATGTTGACACTCTCTATGTTGACACTCTATATGATGTCACTCTCTATGATGTCACTCTCTATGTTGACACTCGCTATGTTGACACTCTCTATGATGTCACTCTCTGATGTCACTCTCTATGTTGACACTCTCTATGTTGACAATCTCTATGTTGACACTCTTTGAGTCTGACTCCTTAATGAAAAAAATCTTCATCCAGTAGAGGTGAGTAATCGCTGTCCTTATATCGAGAAGCGCTTTTCGGTCATTAGACACAGCGGCAAGAAACATTATGTACAAAATAAGTGACAAATATCGCAACAAAAACACACACAATAGCACAATCGGTTTGGAGCTCGTTAAAAATGGCAGCCATCTTCTCTGGCGCCATTCTTCCACTGCTCTAATATAAAAGTACACACACGCACGCTGCGCGGGTCAGCTGTTTGTTCACCCGCACCCGCCCACAATTGCGAACAACACATCCGCAACCGTCTGACTTTAAGTGATAAAGTGAAAATGTGAGACCAGCAAATGACCATAACCCGGAAATATAGAAAATGTAATGTACAGTCAGAGATGAAGGAACTATTTTTTGACAGGCCTTTTTACATACGCCTATGTTTTTTGCTTCTAGCTTCTGACATATTGGCTATTTTGTTCATCTATAATTAGATACAGACATACAGCTTCTCTTCTGTCATTACTTGTTTCCCTAAAAGACTAAATAAACCCCTTTATTTTTATTTATCCAACTAGGCAAGTCAGTTAAAATAACAAATTCTTATTTACAATGACAGCCTAGGAACAGCGGGTTAACTGCCTTGTTCAGGGGCAGAACGACAGATTTTGTTCCTTTTCAGCTCGGGGATTTGATCTAGCAACCTTTTGGTTGCTGGCCCAACCCTCTAGCTGCCAGGCTACCTGCTGCCCCCCCCCCCCCTTGCTCAGCAGAATAATGTAATAAATTGATAGAATAAATGCTTCAATCTAGTTGATATCGGTAAAGCTTTCTCTTTCTCCTTTCATCTCTGCTTTTCTCACGATGCTGAAAGACCATTCTCCATTCCTGTTCCCGAGTCAAAATGTACATTTGGTCTATACATTTACTGCAAGAAATGAATGTTGCGGTTATGGACCGTCTGTAAAGGTGCTATCTTTATCAGTATCATTAAAGCTGATAGTATTTCAATCACATTTAGGGGCCGTCTGTAAAGGTGCTATCTTTATCAGTATCATTAAAGCTGATAGTATTTCAATCACATTTAGGGGCCGTCTGTAAAGGTGCTATCTTTATCAGTATCATTAAAGCTGATAGTATTTCAATCACATTTAGGGGCCGTCTGTAAAGGTGCTCTCTTTATCAGTATCATTAAAGCTGATAGTATTTCAATCACATTTAGGGGCCGTCTGTAAAGGTGCTCTCTTTATCAGTATCATTAAAGCTGATAGTATTTCAATCACATTTAGGGGCCGTCTGTAAAGGTGCTCTCTTTATCAGTATCATTAAAGCTGATAGTATTTCAATCACATTTAGGGGCCGTCTGTAAATGTGCTATCTTTATCAGTATCATTAAAGCTGATAGTATTTCAATCACATTTAGGGGCCGTCTGTAAAGGTGCTCTCTTTATCAGTATCATTAAAGCTGATAGTATTTCAATCACATTTAGGGGCCGTCTGTAAAGGTGCTATCTTTATCAGTATCATTAAAGCTGATAGTATTTCAATCACATTTAGGGGCCGTCTGTAAAGGTGCTATCTTTATCAGTATCATTAAAGCTGATAGTATTTCAATCACATTTAGGGGCCGTCTGTAAAGGTGCTATCTTTATCAGTATCATTAAAGCTGATAGTATTTCAATCACATTTAGGGGCCGTCTGTAAAGGTGCTGTCTTTATCAGTATCATTAAAGCTAATAGTGTTTCAATCACATTTAGGGGCCGTCTGTAAAGGTGCTCTCTTTATCAGTATCATTAAAGCTGATAGTATTTCAATGACATTTAGGGGCCGTCTGTAAAGGTGCTATCTTTATCAGTATCATTAAAGCTGATAGTATTTCAATCATATTTAGGGGCCGTCTGTAAAGGTGCTATCTTTATCAGTATCATTAAAGCTGATAGTATTTCAATCACATTTAGGGGCCGTCTGTAAAGGTGCTCTCTTTATCAGTATCATTAAAGCTGATAGTATTTCAATCACATTTAGGGGCCGTCTGTAAAGGTGCTATTTTATCAGTATCATTAAAGCTGATAGTATTTCAATCACATTTAGGGGCCGTCTGTAAAGGTGCTCTTTTATCAGTATCATTAAAGCTGATAGTATTTCAATCACATTTAGGGGCCGTCTGTAAATGTGCTATCTTTATCAGTATCATTAAAGCTGATAGTATTTCAATCACATTTAGGGGCCGTCTGTAAAGGTGCTCTCTTTATCAGTATCATTAAAGCTGATAGTATTTCAATCACATTTAGGGGCCGTCTGTAAAGGTGCTCTCTTTATCAGTATCATTAAAGCTGATAGTATTTCAATCACATTTAGGGGCCGTCTGTAAAGGTGCTCTCTTTATCAGTATCATTAAAGCTGATAGTATTTCAATCACATTTAGGGGCCGTCTGTAAAGGTGCTATCTTTATCAGTATCATTAAAGCTGATAGTATTTCAATCACATTTAGGGGCCGTCTGTAAAGGTGCTATCTTTATCAGTATCATTAAAGCTAATAGTGTTTCAATCACATTTAGGGGCCGTCTGTAAAGGTGCTCTCTTTATCAGTATCATTAAAGCTGATAGTATTTCAATGACATTTAGGGGCCGTCTGTAAAGGTGCTATCTTTATCAGTATCATTAAAGCTGATAGTATTTCAATCATATTTAGGGGCCGTCTGTAAAGGTGCTATCTTTATCAGTATCATTAAAGCTAATAGTGTTTCAATCACATTTAGGGGCCGTCTGTAAAGGTGCTATCTTTATCAGTATCATTAAAGCTGATAGTATTTCAATCATATTTAGCGGCCGTCTGTAAAGGTGCTATCTTTATCAGTATCATTAAAGCTAATAGTATTTGAAGGTATTCAGTTGTACAATAGACTACTTTCCTTTCCTATTTCATCAAACTGATGTCATTTTAAAATAATTAATTGCATTTTCTCCCGGTCTTTGCTGAAGATCCAATGGCACTTATTGTAAGAATAAGGGTGTTAAAGGGTGTTAAACCTCAATCTAACCTTCACACCATCACGGTCACCTAATCATCCACAGCTTCGTCATTCATCCCCCTCCTCTCCCCTGTAACTATTCCCCAGGTCGTAGCTGTTAATGAGAATGTGTTCTCAGTCAACTTACCTGGCAAAATAAGGGTTAAATAAAAAAAGTGACTGTCAAATTTGATTTAATATCATGTTCACAAGTACAGTGAACTACCTTTCTTACAAGCTCTATATCCAACATTGCAGTAATCAATATCAATGTACTGTAGTACCAAAAATAACATAAGAACAAAAATATAAGATACAAAAATAAGAAATAACACAAGAAGTGAGCATACTATGTACATGGTCAGTCCCAGTACCATATTTACAATGTACTGGACTGATTGAGGTAGATATCTAAAAGGATAACCATACTATATACAGGGTTAGTTCAGTACCATATTTATAGAGGTAGATATCTACAAGGGTAAGTTCCAGTACCATGTTTACAATTTACAATGTACTGGAGTGAAGGAGGTAGATATCTACAAGGGTAACCATACTATATACAGGGTTAGTTCAGTACCATATATACAATGCACAGGGATACTGGAGCGATAGAGGTAGATATGTATAGGGGTAAGGTGACTAGGTATTAGGATATATAATAAACAGAGTAGGAGCAGTGTATATGGTGAGTGTCAGTGTATATGGTGAGTGTGTGTGTGTAGAGTAACGATACATGTGTGTGTGTGTGCATGTTATATAAACCAATTCTTCCTTTGGCCCCCTCTCTTTCCAGTTCTCTGCTGCCAATGACACTTATCTCCCTCACTAGCTTTAAGCACCAGCTGTCAGAGTAGCTCACAGATTACTGCACCTGTACTTAGCCCATCTATAGTTTAGCCCAAAAAACTACCTCTCCCCCTACTGTATTTATTGATTGATTTATTTTGCTCCTTTGCACCCCATTATTTCTATCTCTACCTTGCACATTCTTCCATTGCAAATCTACCATTCCAGTGTTTTACTTGCTCTATTGTATTTACTTTGCCACCGTGGCCTTTTTTTTGCCTTTACCTCCCTTCTCACATCATTTGCTCACATTGTACATAGACTTATTTTTCTACTGTATTGTTGGCTGTATTTGTTTGTTTTACTCCATGTGTAACTCTGTTACTCCATGTGTAACTCTCAGCAGCACTCTGTAGGGTAGGACCGTGGTGTAGCCGGAGGACAGCTGGCTTACATCCTCCTGTGGCTACATTGACTTCAATACAAAACCTAGGAGGCTCATGGTTCTCACCCCTTTCCATAGACTTACACAGTAGTTATGATAACTTCTGGAGAACGTCCTCCAACCTATCAGAGCTCTTGCATCATGAACGGACATGTTGTCCACCCAATCATAGGATCAGAGAATGAACTAGTACTGAAAGCATAGGCTACAGTTAGCTATCACCACAGTGCATAACATGTGGTGAGTAGTTGACTCAAAGAGAAAGACAATTAATTAATTTGCTATGTAGCTAGCTGGCTAAGGCGATCCAACATTGGAACTCTTCCAAGTCAAGGTAAGCTTTCGGTTTTTATTTATTTATTGCCACGGGGCCCACCGGTTAACTGCTAAACTGCTTGCCGACTGTGCACTGTACTGAGTGATTGTAGCAGGTTTACTAATGCATTACTTCTAGTAGCTGTGTGAACGATGACGTTAGCTAATATGGTGACAACGATGAAGGCTGTGTGTAGCAGTTAACGGTTATGATGTGAAAGTTTGGCTTGAAAAGGTTTTTTCACCTAGTCAGAGACAGCTGATGTGTTGTGCACTGAAGTCCACAAGTGAACTGAAAAGGTGAGAGGAGGTGAGCATAGATGCGAGAAGAACATGATCATGCCGTTTGATTGAGGCTGCTATGAAAGTGAACTGTGTTTGTTGATTAAGGGTGTATTCAATCGATTCCGTTTCTTAAACGGAAGCAAACAGAACGAAATGGGGATAAACATACCTGAATTTGTCCAATAGAAACTCTCATTTGCAACTGCTGGACGAATGATTACACCCTAGATCAGCTAGAGGCTTCGCAAAAGTGTGCAAGGTGGTATTGAATGTGTCACTGTCTGTCACTTTGACCATGAAAATTGTTCTTTCGACCTGTGCTGTAAACATTCATTCATAGGCTAGGTTGGAGTCTAAACCGTTCAATGTTACATTGGGCTGGTTGAATGGAATATGAAGGACAGTCATTCAATATGCTGTAATAGAAATAAACCCATGCTCATAAAACAAATACTTTTCCTCCCTCGTCATAAATGGCACCGACTGCCACTGGTGTTTACAGTCCTGTGAGTCTGCATGGAGACAGTGTAAAAATATAAATAAAATACAAGGGTCAACTCAGATAGCCATTTTGTTAACTATTTAGCAGTCTTATGGCTTGGGGATAGAGGCTGTTCAGAAGCCTGTTATTGTCAGAAGATGGACCTCTCTTACAACTTCACCAACTCTTTCTCAAACATTAGACTGTTCTGACCCTTCCTGGATCTCCCAACTCTTTATTTTCAACTCTCCATTTCACATTTTTTTTCTCTAATTCAATTAAAGTCCAACATTGTCCTTTTTACCTTAATGGATAAATGTTACCTTTTTCTTCCCAAGTTCCAAAAAGCATTTGGCGTGTATTTGGCACTCTGCACTTAGGCCCTATAGCTAGGCTTATAAATTGC
The DNA here is from genome assembly GCF_018296145.1 of Oncorhynchus tshawytscha. Classification (NCBI taxonomy): domain Eukaryota; kingdom Metazoa; phylum Chordata; class Actinopteri; order Salmoniformes; family Salmonidae; genus Oncorhynchus; species Oncorhynchus tshawytscha. The sequence goes on from NC_056435.1 coordinate 69,659,547, forward strand.
ACAAGAATAACACATTAATGGATTTTTAAACATTGTTTTCTTTGTTCAACCCGCCCGCCACCCACCCGTCGTTCATCCACACAATATTTCATGAGGTTAAACCCGTCTGTCCAGCGGATATCACTGCAGGGACGTCAATAATGCACGCACACGCACACACGCCTATCACGAGTCTTGGAAATGCCACTGTTCTGATATAAACACACACACACACACACAGATCATCTATTTCTGTTGAAGGTGATTGACATGCTCCACATCTGCCAGTGTCTCAGTTAGGAACATTGCTGTAGGAGTGACTATGTCAAAAACTTTTGACACAACTGCAGATATAACCGTATAGTCCCCAATTCTCGAACTGCAGTAATGGGACCAGGGAAATCTGATCTAAGGTAAATAATGGGACCAGGGAAATCTGATCTATGGTCAGTAATGGGACCAGGGAAATCTGATCTAAGGTAAATAATAGGACCAGGGATATCTGATCTAAGGTAAATAATGGGACCAGGGAAATCTGATCTATGGTCAGTAATGGGACCAGGGAAATCTGATCTAAGGTAAATAATGGGACCAGGGATATCTGATCTATGGTCAGTAATGGGATCAGGGAAATCTGATCTAAGGTAAATAATGGGACCAGGGAAATCTGATCTAAGGTAAATAATGGGACCAGGGATATCTGATCTATGGTCAGTAATGGGACCAGGGATATCTGATCTAAGGTAAATAATGGGACCAGGGAAATCTGATCTAAGGTAAATAATGGGACCAGGGAAATCTGATCTTAGGTAAATAATGGGACCAGGGATATCTGATCTATGGTCAGTAATGGGACCAGGGATATCTGATCTATGGTCAGTAATGGGACCAGGGAAACCTGATCTAAGTTAAATAATGGGACCAGAGAAATCTGATCTAAGGTAAATAATGGGACCAGGGAAATCTGATCTAAGGTAAATAATGGGACCAGGGAAATCTGATCTATGGTCAGTAATGGGACCAGGGATATCTGATCTAAGGTAAATAATGGGACCAGGGAAATCTGATCTAAGGTAAATAATGGGACCAGGGATATCTGATCTATGGTCAGTAATGGGACCAGGGATATCTGATCTATGGTCAGTAATGGGACCAGGGATATCTGATCTAAGGTAAATAATGGGACCAGGGAAATCTGATCTAAGGTAAATAATGGGACCAGGGAAATCTGATCTAAGGTAAATAATGGGACCAGGGATATCTGATCTAAGGTAAATAATAGGACCAGGGAAATCTGATCTAAGGTAAATAATGGGACCAGGGATATCTGATCTAAGGTAAATAATGGGACCAGGGATATCTGATCTATGGTCAGTAATGGGACCAGGGATATCTGATCTAAGGTAAATAATGGGACCAGGGATATCTGATCTAAGGTCAGTCATTACTTACCATACAGATAAAGATTTGCTGACATTTCCAGCACTTTCAGGGATAAGACAGATCAATATTCATTATCTACTGTACCTAGTTAATCTGAGGTGTCAGATGAGAAGCCGGTTTAAAACCAACGGTCATCATACTTGAAGAAAAACAAGTAAACAACAAGTTAACAACAAGTAAACAACAAGTAAACAACAAGTTAACAACAAGTAAACAACAAGTAAACAACAAGTTAACACCCAGTAAACATCTGTGTTGGTAAATTATCTACTAAAATAGTTTTACTGTAGCCTACATTTGGGTCATTATAACATAATGCCATATGGCTTCTGTTGTATGATTCCAATAATTCATTAAATTCAAATGTATTTATATAGCCCTTCGTACATCAGCTGATATCTCAAAGTGCTGTACAGAAACCCAGCCTAAAACCCCAAACAGCAAGCAATGCAGGTGTAGAAGTACGGTGGCTAGGAAAAACTCCCTTTGATAGGCCAAAACCTAGGAAGGAACCTAGAGAGGAACCAGGTAATGTGCTTTCCACATCATTTGCTGTATATTGACCCAACACAATCCAGTGAAGCTGGAGTTAAGGAAAAGTGGAATGGAATGTTCCAGTTGATACAGGAAGAGGCAAAACACCGGGTGGAGACGTCAATTCAATGTGCATTCAACGTTGGTTTAGCGTCATTTAATTGAAATGACGTGGAAACAACGTTGATTCAACCAGTGGGAAGGATAGGAGAGGAAAGCATTAGACTGATGTCATTGTGCCTCCAGCCTACACACTCTTATCACTCTCAGCCAGTCCTTTGCTCTCTCTCTCTCTCATCACTCTCACATCCCTCTCACCTCTCTCCCTCTCCTTCTCTCTCTCATCACTCTCTCATCACTCTCACCTCCCTCCCTATCTCTCTCTCTCCCTCTCCTTCTCTCTCTCTCTCTAATCACTCTCACCTCCCTCCCTATCTCTCTCTCCCTCTCCTTCTCTTTCTTTCTCTATCACTCTCTCATCACTCTCACCTCCCTCCCTATCTCTCTCTCCCTCTCCTTCTCTTTCTTTCTCTATCACTCTCATCACTCTCTCATCACCCTCACCTCCCTCCCTATATCTCTCTCTCCCTCTCCTTCTCATCACTCTCTCATCACTCTCACCTCCCTCCCTATCTCTCTCTCACATCACTCTCACCTCCCTCCCTAGCTCTCTCCCTCTCCTCTTTCTTGCTCTATCACTCTCTCTCATCACTCTCTCATCACTCTCACCGCCCTCCCTATCTCTCTCGCTCCCTCATCACTCTCACATCACTCTCACCTCCCTGCCTCTCTCTCTCTCTCTCCTTCTCTCTCTCATCACTCTCTCATCACTCTCACCTCCCTCCCTATCTCTCTCTCTCCCTCTCCTTCTCTCTCTCATCACTCTCACCTCCCTCGCTATCTCTCTCTCCCTCTCCTTCTCTTTCTTTCTCTATCACTTTCTCTCTCTCATCACTCTCACCTCCCTCCCTTTCTCTCTCCCTCTACTTCTCTCTCTCTCTCTCATCACTCTCTCATCACTCTCTCTCATCACTCTCACATCCCTCCCTATCTCTCTCTCTCCCTCTCATCACTCTCTCATCACTCTCACATCCCTCCCTATCTCTCTCTCTCCCTCTCATCACTCTCTTATCACTCTCACATCCCTCCCTATCACTCTCTCCCTCTCCTTCTCTTTCTTTCTCTATCACTCTCTCTCCCTCTCATTTGGATTTACAATAACTTGAGGCATAATAGCCAATTAAACATCTCTCTGTTTTGTTAGTAGGTGAGTAGTTTTTGTTAGTAGTAAGTAGTCAGCTGATATATCTTAAAAATACATTAGCGTCATCAACTCGAGAAAACCATATGGAAAATCACCTCAACAATTTACCTCAACAAACACATTTACATATATAGCAAATTTCTGCTTGTACAGTTTGTACATTTCAGTGCTTTGGGTTTCATGTTTTAATATGCTGACATTTAAATTATATTTAGGGCAGAGCAACCTACAGTTACTGCATTTAACTAAAGTATGGGTCAGAGTACCTTACAGCCACTTTATTTAACTAAGGTATGGGTCAGAGTGACTTACATTCACTGCATTTAACTAAGGTATAGGTCAGAGTGACTTACAGTCACTGTATTTAACTAAAGTATAGGTCAGAGTGACTTACAGTCACTGTAGTTAACTAAGGGATTCATAGGTTTCATGTTTCATCACAATATTGTTTTGAACGTTGGTTATGTACTGACTCTCTTGGTCCCCGCTTTGATGCACCTGTGCTGACCTCGCCTTCTGGATGATAGCAGGGTGAACAGGCAGTAGCTCGGGTGGTTGTTGTCCTTGATGATCTTTATGGCCTTCCTGTAACATCGGGTGGTGTAGGTGTCCTGGAGGGCAGGTAGTTTGCCCCTGGTGATGCGTTGTGCAGACTTCCCTACCCTCTTACGGTTGTGGACGGAGCAGCTACCGTACCAGGCGGTGATACAGCCCGACAGGATGCTCTTGATTGTGCATCTGTAAACGTTTGTGAGTGCTTTTGGTGACAAGCCAAATTTCTTCAGCCTCCTGAGGTTGAAGAGGTGCTGCTGAGCCTGCTTCACCATGCTGTCTGTGTGGGTGGAACAATTCAGTTTGTCCGTGATGTGTACGCCGAGGAACTTAAAACGTTCTACCCTCTCCACTACTGTCCCATCGATGTGGATAGGGGGGTGCTCCCTCAACTCCTCCCTGTAGGCCGTCTCGTCGTTGTTAGTAATCAAGCCTACCACTGTAGTGTTGTCTGCAAACTTGATGACTGAGTTGGAGGCTTGCATGGCCACGCAGTCGTGGGTGAACAGGGAGTACAGGAGAGGGCTCAGAATGCACCCTTGTGGGGCCCCAGTGTTGAGGATCAGCGGGGAGGAGATGTTGTTACCTACCCTCACCACCTGGGGGTGGCCCATCAGGAAGTCCAGTACCCAGTTGCACAGGGCGGGGTCTCGAGGGTCTCGAGATTGATGACGAGTTTGGAGGGTACTATGGTGTTAAATGCTGAGCTGTAGTCGATGAACAGCATTCTCACGTAGGTATTCCTCTTGTCCAGATGGGTTAGGGTCGTGTGCAGTGTGGTTGCGATTGCATCGTCTGTGGACCTATTGGGGCGGTAAGCAAATTGGAGTGGGTCTAGGGTGTCAGGTAGGTTGGAGGTGATATGGTCCTTGACTAGTCTCTCAAAGCACTTCATGATGACGGAAGTGAGTACTAAGGGGCGGTAGTCGTTTAGCTCAGTTACCTTAGCTTTCTTGGGAACAGGAACAATGGTGGACCTCTTGAAGCGTGTGGGAAAGCAGAATGGGATAAGGATTGATTGAATATGTCCGTAAACACACCAGCCAGGTGGTCTGCGCATGCTCTGAGGACGCGGCTGGGGATGCCATCTGGGCATGCAGCCTTGCGAGGGTTAACACGCTTAAATGTTTTACTCACGTCAGCTGCATTGAAGGAGAGTCCACAGGTTTTGGTAGCGGGCCGTGTCAGTAGCACTGTATTGTCCTCAAAGTGAGCAAAGATGCTGTTTAGTCTGTCTGGGAGCAAGACATACTGGTCCGTGATGGGTCTGGTTTTCTTTTTGTAATCCGTGATTGACTGTAGACCCTGCCACATACCTCTTGTGTCTGAGCCGTTGAATTGCGACTCTACTTTGTCTTTATACTGACGCTTAGCTTGTTTGATTGCCTTGCGGAGGGAATAGCTACACTCTGCATTCGGTCATGTTTCCGGTCACTTTGCCCTGGTTAAAAGCACTGGTTTGCGCTTTGAGTTTTGCGTGAATGCTGCCATCAATCCACAGTTTCTGGTTTGGGAATGTTTTAATAGTTGATGTGGGTACAACATCGCCGATGCACTTGCTAATAAACTAGCTCACCGAATTATCGTATTTGTCAGTGTTGTTGTTTGACGCAATGCGGAACACATCGAAGCAATCGACCTGAGAGCGGGAGCTTCCTGTTTTAGTTTCTGTATATAGACTGGAAGCAACAAAATGGAGTCGTGGTCAGCTTTTCCGAAAGGAGGGCGGGAGAGGGCTTTATATGCAGCGCTGAAGTTAGAATAGCAATGATCCAGGGTTGCGCCAGCCCGGGTAGCACAATTGATATGCTGATAGAATTTAGGGAGTCTTGTTTTCAGATTAGCCTTATTAAAATTAGCTACAATGAATGCAGCCTCAGGATATATGGATTCCAGTTTGTAAAGAGTCAAATAAAGTTCATTCAGAGCCATCGATGTGTCTGCTTGGGGGGGAATATATACGGCTGTGATTATAATCGAAGACAATTCCCTTGGTAGATAATGCGGTCGACATTTGATTGTGAGGAATTCTAAATCAGGTGAACAAAAGGACTTGAGTTCCTGTATGTTGTTGTAACCACACCACGTCTCGTTAACCATAAAGCATACGCCCCCACCCCTCTTCTTACCAGAAAGATGTTTGTTTCTGTTGGCGCGATGCGTGGAGAAACCAGCTGGCTGCACCGACTCCGATAGCGTCTCTCGAGTGAGCCATGTTTCCGTGAAGCAAAGAACGTTACAGTCCCTGATGTCCCTCTGGAATGCTACCCTTGCTCGGATTTCATCAACCTTGTTGTCAAGAGACTGGACATTGGCGAGTAGTATGCTAGGGAGTGGCGTGCGATGTGCCCGTCTCCGGAGCCTGACCAGAAGATCACTTCGTTTGCCTCTTTTACGACGTCGTTGTTTTGGGTCGCAGGCTGGGATCCATTCCGTTGTCCTGGGTGAAAGGCAGAACACAGGATCCGCTCCGGGAAAGTCATATTCTTGGTCATACTGATTGTGAGTTGACGCTGCTCTTATGTTCAGTAGTTCTTCTCGACTGTATGTAATGAAACCTAAGATGACCTGGGGTACTAATGTAAGAAATAACACGTAAAAAAAACAAAAAACTGCATAGTTTCCTAGGAACGCAAAGCGAGGTGGCCATCTCTGTCGGCGCCGGAAGTTGTAGCCCATGGGATGTGGCTACAGGAGACGACTAGGAGGAAGAGGAGGAGCACACTTGCAATCGGTGAATCTGCAAGAAAACATCTGGAAGTTGGATGTACATCTCTACTGACTTAGCTCGATCGTCTAAGAGAGAGAGAAATGGTCCTGCAGCAAGTTTCAAGAACAACAACGAGAGGGTCCAGTAGCAGGCCTGCCATCCTATGCAAGGTTCATGGTAATCTTCACAGTCGTTGCTGTGTCCCTCAACGCTACCAACCCTGAAACAATTTGTCTCCCTTGATTTTCGATTTTTGGGGCTAACAAAAGAACAAATTAGAGTAAGTCGGCCAATGTGTTTTTCCATTCAAATAACAGTAACTGAACGTCAATAATTGATTGTTGAGAGATTTTCAATGAAAAACCCAAGCAGCTCCGAGCACATGCACAAACCTACTCCAACTACAAACATCACAATACATCACAATACAGTATCTATCTCACTATCTATCTCACTATCTATCTACTATCTCACTATCTATCTCAATATCTATCTCACTATGTAACGGTTTTCTTGTGTCGAAGGAGAGGTGGACCAAAACGCAGCGTGGTTATTATTCATGGTTCTTTAATAAAGAAACTATACATGAATAGACTAACAGAACCAAGAAATGTGAAAAACCAAAAACAGCCCTATCCGGTGCAAACACAGAGACAGGAACAATCACCCACAAACCCCAACACCAAACAGGCTACCTAAATATGGTTCCCAATCAGAGACAATGACTAACACCTGCCTCTGATTGAGAACCATATCAGGCCAAACACAGAAACAGACAAACTAGACACACAACATAGAATGCCCACTCAGATCACACCCTGACCAAACAAAACATAGAAACATACAAAGCAAACTATGGTCAGGGTGTGACACACTACAGGAAGTCATCTCTTTTGTTTCAAGAGATTGGGGTTGCAGGACCAGCGACAAACAAATAACTGAGAACTCTTGGTTCATCAACTGTCTCCAGAGGATGTTGTGCTGGCAGACAGAGGCTTTACTGTAAGGGAGTCGGCACTTCTAAAGATACCTGCCTTCACTAAAGAAAAGTCACAACTGCCTCCTGACAAAATCTAATCCACCAGGTGTCCTGCTGCTGTAACAATACAGGTGGAGAGAGTGATAGGACTTGTGAGGAACAAGTACACAATCCTCCAAGGAACGATCCCAATTACCCTTTGTCAGGGAGCCCCAGGAGATTCCACTGGATCATATTGTTCAGGTGTGTTGAGCCTTTTGCAACATGTGCCCCTTCGTTGTCCCCTCTGAATGAACCTCCCCTTTTGTGCTCACTTTTCAAATAGCTGTCACTAAAACATACTTTCAATATTTTTTGAATGTAAAAATGTCTAACTATTCACCATTAGTCAATTTGTTGCCATTTTAGCAGATTCCATTAATTGTTGATCAATAATCAATTTATAAAAATGTTATCAGATGCTATTCATCTGAGTTTTGATCAATAGTCAATTCCTCGTTCACTAATAATCAGATCTACCAGACCATGTAAATACCAAATGTTATAGTTAATTGTACCCTCATATTCACTACAATAATCCATTTACTACTAAAGACAAACTTTTTCTTGTGGAATTCTTATTTTCAGTTCAAAGAAGAGCAAACAATCTGAGGGTCCATTTTTGTGACAACAATTAGCAACACATTTTGGGTAATTGAACATTATGTTGTAGAGGTTGTCTCCCTTGTATTTCTGACCAACACAAGAACCATTTAGGATGTCCGCCAATGTGTTTCCAACCAAATTACATCAATTGTACATCCACAATTGATTCAGTTTAGTTCCAATGCAAAGTTCAAGCTTGAATCATTAAATAAAAAAGTATTATTAACATATTTCAAATCAACAAAAACAAACCTACCTGCTTACCGGAAGGTTCTAAATTCATCATAGATGGTGGGCGCAGCTCAGTGAACCCTTTTCCCAAGAACTTCTGGGAGCACACCGTTTTTTATGAATTCCACAACCTTCTGGTAAGCAGTCTCAAAGAAAGAGAGGTTGTACCGAATGTGCTCGACAAGTAACTTGTGTGGACTGCAGACCACAAAAGGCACAATACTCGACCTCTGCCAGGTGCATTTGGGCTTGAACCTGGCACATGTACAGGGGCAAGAAAAAGTATGTGAAGCCTTTGGAAATAACTCTTTCTGCATTAATTGGTCATAACATTTCATCTGACCTTCATCTAGGTCACAACAACAGACAAACACAGTCTGCTTAAACTAATAACACACAAACAATTATATGTTTTCATGTCTTTATTGAACACACCGTGGAAACATTCACTGTGCGGGGTGGGCAAAGTGTGTGAACCCTTGGATTTGGATTTAATAACTGGTTGACCCTATTTTGGCAACACTAAGCTCAACCAAACGTTTTCTGTAGTTGAGGATCAGACCTGCACAATGGTCAGGAGGATGTTTGGACCATTCCTCTTTACAAAACTGTTTCAGTTCAGCAATATTCTTGGGATGTCTGGTGTTAGCTGCTCTCTTGAGGTCATGCCACAGCATCTCAATCTGGTTGAGGTCAGGACCCTGACTGGGCCACTCCAAAAGGCGTATGTTCTTGATGTTCATCAGTTTAAATAGACAAGAAAAATGCAATACTTTGCAAGTTATTAGTTTATGCATGCTTTGTTTGTCTATTGTTGTGACTTGGATGAAGATCAGATCAAATTGCATTACCGATTTATGCAGAAATCCAGGTAATTCATGCAGTAATTTATGCAGAAATCCAGGTAATTCCAAAGGGTTCACATACTTTTTCTTACCACATGTACATATGCTCTTTTTTTCGGTGCCATTTTGCCAAGCAGAATGATGGATATTTGCACCCTTCAGCCACTGAGCTGCCCTTTTGACTGAAAGGGCAGTTAATCTCAAGGACTCCTCGACCGTGGCATTCACAGGACAGAACACTATGAGGAGATACACCGAGCCCAGGAAAACACTGGACCGAGGACTCCTCGACCGTGGCATTCACAGGACAGAACACTATGAGGAGATACACCGAGCCCAGGAAAACACTGGATCGAGGACTCCTCGACCGTGGCATTCACAGGACAGAACACTATGAGGAGATACACCGAGCCCAGGAAAACACTGGACCGAGGACTCCTCGACCGTGGCATTCACAGGACAGAACACTATGAGGAGATACACCGAGCCCAGGAAAACACTGGACCGAGGACTCCTCGACCGTGGCATTCACAGGACAGAACACTATGAGGAGATGCACCGAGCCCAGGAAAACACTGGACCGAGGACTCCTCGACCGTGGCATTCACAGGACAGAACACTATGAGGCGATACACCGAGCCCAGGAAAACACTGGACCGAGGACTCCTCGACCGTGGCATTCACAGGACAGAACACTATGAGGCGATACACCGAGCCCAGGAAAACACTGGACCGAGGACTCCTCGACCGTGGCATTCACAGGACAGAACACTATGAGGAGATACACCGAGCCCAGGAAAACACTGGACCGAGGACTCCTCGACCGTGGCATTCACAGGACAGAACACTATGAGGAGATACACCGAGCCCAGGAAAACACTGGACCGAGGACTCCTCGACCGTGGCATTCACAGGACAGAACACTATGAGGAGATACACCGAGCCCAGGAAAACACTGGACCGAGGACTCCTCGACCATGGCATTCACAGGACAGAACACTATGAGGAGATACACCGAGCCCAGGAAAACACTGGACCGAGGACTCCTCGACCGTGGCATTCACAGGACAGAACACTATGAGGAGATGCACCGAGCCCAGGAAAACACTGGACCGAGGATGAGACCAGAAGCTTCTAGATAGAAATCCTGATGAAAAATCCTTGAGTTCAGCTTGGTAGGCTGAACTTGCCTCTGGCTCATTTGAAGTTTCCCATCTGAAGAGTGAAAAAAAAATCTAAGATTAGTATGCAAAGTGTTTAATCTGTAGTTCGAGTTTCAGCCACCAGGTGGTAATGTAGTTATGGCAGGGATTCAATACTCATTACTTATTAACAATGCTACTTCACTGACTCTTTCCTCAGCTCACTATTCCACAGGCTTTTCCAGGGTTATCGCATATATTGCCTCGTCATCACTTCGTATTCATTCTACCTTGTTGCGTCTGTGGAGAACTGACACGCACCTGGGTATCATATCCCCTTTATTAGAAACTGGAATTCTCTGTGACCTGACTGCTTCACCAGAAGCAGAAACCGTCAACCCTCTCCCTGCCAATTGGTCAAGTCACACCCTACTCTTTGCCTGATTCCTAGTCTCCTCCTCTATCATCAAACACTGGGAAGCAAGACATGCAAGGATTCTTTAAAAGATCGTGAACTCAGAATACAATGGGTTTAACGTTGTATAAAAATGTTGATTAAAAAGTATTTGTGTTTGGAGGAAACACAGTCTGCATCTTTTATAATTGTCTATTCCTGTCCTGCATACCTATGTATTCTACATACCTATGTATTCTACATACCTGTGTATTCTACAAACCTATTCCTGTCCTGCGTATTCTACATACCTGTGTATTCTACATACCTGTGTATTCTACATACCTGTGTATTCTACATACCTGTGTATTCTACATACCTATTCCTGTCCTGCATACCTATGTATTCTACATACCTGTGTATTCTACATACCTGTGTATTCTACATACCTGTGTATTCTACATACCTGTGTATTCTACATACCTATTCCTGTCCTGCATACCTATGTATTCTACATACCTATGTATTCTACATACCTGTGTATTCTACATACCTGTGTATTCCACATACCTGTGTATTCTACATACCTGTGTATTCCACATACCTGTGTATTCCACATACCTGTGTATTCTACATACCTGCGTATTCTACATACCTGTGTATTCTACATACCTGTGTATTCTACATACCTGTGTATTCTACATACCTGTGTGTTCCACATACCTGTGTATTCTACATACCTGTGTATTCTACATACCTGTGTATTCCACATACCTGTGTATTCTACATACCTGTGTATTCTACATACCTGTGTATTCCACATACCTGTGTATTCTACATACCTGTGTATTCTACATACCTGTGTATTCCACATACCTGTGTATTCCACATACCTATTCCTGTCCTGTGTATTCCACGTACCTGTGTATTCCACATACCTGTGTATTCTACATACCTGTGTATTCTACATACCTGTGTATTCTACATACCTGTGTATTCTACATACCTGCATATTCTACATACCTATTCCAGTCCTGTGTATTCCACATACCTGTGTATTCCACATACCTGTGTATTCTACATACCTGTGTATTCTACATACCTGTGTATTCTACATACCTATGTATTCTACATACCTGTGTATTCTACATACCTGCGTATTCTACATACCTGTGTATTCTACATACCTGTGTATTCCACATACCTGTGTATTCTACATACCTGTGTATTCCACATACCTGTGTATTCCACATACCTGTGTATTCCACATACCTATTCCTGTCCTGTGTATTCCACGTACCTGTGTATTCCACATACCTATTCCTGTCCTGTGTATTCCACGTACCTGTGTATTCCACATACCTGTTTATTCTACATACCTGTGTATTCTACATACCTGTGTATTCCACGTACTTGTGTATTCCACATACCTATTCCTGTCCTGTGTATTCCACGTACCTGTGTATTCTACATACCTGTGTATTCTACATACCTGTGTATTCTACATACCTATGTATTCTACATACCTGTGTATTCCACGTACCTGTGTATTCCACATACCTATGTATTCTACATACCTGTGTATTCTACATACCTATTCCTGTCCTGTGTATTCCACATACCTATTCCTGTCCTGCGTATTCCACATACCTATTCCTGTCCTGTGTATTCCACATACCTGTGTATTCCACATACCTATTCCTGTCCTGTGTATTCCACATACCTGTGTATTCTACATACCTATTCCTGTCCTGTGTATTCCACATACCTGTGTATTCCACGTACTTGTGTATTCCACATACCTATTCCTGTCCTGTGTATTCCACATACCTGTGTATTCCACATACCTATGTATTCTACATACCTGTGTATTCCACATACCTGTGTATTCCACGTACTTGTGTATTCCACATACCTATTCCTGTCCTGTGTATTCCACATACCTGTTCTTCTGTTAAACGGAGCTGATTAAATCTCTCAGCGTTCTCCAGCAACAACTTGGACAAGTCCCACTGAAGCATTTTGCTCTGGTAAAGGCTTGGCAGTGGTGCAGGCAAGTGGAGTTCCTTATCTGATGGTTTGAGGGTAGAGTTGGATGGGAAAGAAGAGCAGGCTTTCTTTCTTCCGGAGAACATCCTGCTGAGTTCAGTACACTGCACCTTCTTAACGGCCTCCACAGTTGACTGGCCCCACTCATATGGCCTGTCAGTGCATGCCTGCCCATTTCTCAGATCCACAGCTGCCAATACTACACACATCAAGGCAACAGCATGGGAACATGCCTCTCTAAGGCCAGCCTTGCATGCGCAGTGTGCCATCAGCACGGTTCCATCCTGTTGTACAGTAAGTCAAGAATGTGCTGGGGGTCACATTCAGGCTTTGTCAATGATTTACCTGTAACAATGAAACCACTTGTCACTTTGACTCTGTTGAAAAACGGTCTGTATTTGGGGGATGAGACACTTACGGTGCTCGACCCTACATGTTTAAAATTACAGCCAAATTTGACATTTCCTGGTAATTACATCTAGGTCTAACTTATACTGTAAACGTTTATAGGACAGAAAGATTTCCCTAACCGCAGGCTTAAACAAGTTGGCGGGAACACTATAACAGTCACATTACCCAAGTAGAGTTAGTTTATTTATCGAGGCAAGTCAGTTACAAATAAATTATTATTTACAATGGCTGCCTACTGGGGAACATTGGGTTAGTTACCTTGTTCAGGGGCAGAATGACAGATTTTTCTTTAGCTTGTCAGCTCGGGGATTCAATCCAGCAACCTATCGGTTACTGGCCCAACGCTCTAACCACTAGGCTACCTGCTGGTTACTGGCCCAACGCTCTAACCACTAGGCTACCTGCTGGTTACTGGCCCAACGCTCTAACCACTAGGCTACCTGCTGGTTACTGGCCCAACGCTCTAACCACTAGGCTACCTGCTGGTTACTGGCCCAACGCTCTAACCACTAGGCTACCTGCTGGTTACTGGCCCAACGCTCTAACCACTAGGCTACCTGCTGGTTACTGTCCCAACGCTCTAACCACTAGGCTACCTGCTGGTTACTGGCCCAACGCTCTAACCACTAGGCTACCTGCCTCCCCAGTTTAAGTATTACATTTTCTTCCTCCGAGTTGAGGTGAGCCATTGCGACTACCTAGCTAGACTCGATTTCAGACATCAGTGTGGCGGCCAACACGGGATGAGAATGCTCATAACAATGGTATGACATGACTGAATGACGTAGCTGCAGTCCATGAATAGACCAGAGTGACTTACAGTCACCGCCTTTAACTAAGGTATAGGTCAGAGTGACTTAGAGTCACTGTAGTTAACTAAGGTATAGATCAGAGAGACTTAGAGTCACTGTATTTAACTAAGGTATGGGTCAGAGTGACTTACAGTCCCTGTATTTAACTAAGGTATGGGTCAGAGTGACTTACAGTCCCTGTATTTAACTAAGGTATGGGTCAGAGTGACTTAGAGTCACTGTAGTTAACTAAGGTATGGGTCAGAGTGACTTAGAGTCACTGTAGTTAACTAAGGTATAGATCAGAGAGACTTAGAGTCACTGTATTTAACTAAGGTATGGGTCAGAGTGACTTAGAGTCACTGTAGTTAACTAAGGTATAGACCAGAGTGACTTACAGTCACTGTAGTTAACTAAGGTATGCGTCAGAGTGACTTAGAGTCACTGTAGTTAACTAAGGTATAGACCAGAGTGACTTACAGTCACTGTATTTAACTAAGGTATAGACCAGAGTGACTTACAGTCACTGTAGTTAACTAAGGTATGCGTCAGAGAGACTTAGAGTCACTGTAGTTAACTAAGGTATAGACCAGAGTGACTTACAGTCACTGTAGTTAACTAAGGTATTCATGGGTTTCATGTTTCATCACAACATTGTTTTGAACGTTGGTTATGTACTGACTCCCAACTGAGCGTTCTACACAATGAGTCATCCATGAACGCTGATGAAGATTTCATTGAAAGTGCATTACAGTGGCTTGGAAATAAATAAAACATGTGATTCAAAAGGAGGCCAATGAATAGTAGGACAACATTTTGATGTTGCCAAATTTACTTTAGATGCAATATAACGTAGGCTAGCTAGCTAGGATTGAGGGGAGGCCACCAGATTTAGCTAGCTATTGTTAACATTGCTATCTGTTTTTTGACAAACTTTGCTAGCTAATGACAACATTTTCATCTGTCTAAAGTCAAATTGAAGACATGATAATGCTGGCAAAGTTGTTTGTTACTAAACATTTGACTACTTTATCAATGTTACCATATTTCTAGGCATTACAGTGTAATTTAGAATAAACCGTTGTTAGCCTTTGTCCAAAATGACTAGGCTTATCACAACTTTATGGCACCACTATGTACAGTATTCTCTATATCTCTTTCTCTCTCCCTCTCTTTCTCTCTCTCTCTTTCTCTCTCTCTCTTCCTCGCTCTCTCTCTTCCCCCTCTCGCTCTCTTCCTCACTCTCTTTTTCTCTCTCTCTCTCTCTTCCCTCTCTCTCTCTCTCTCTCTCTTCCTCGCTCTCTTTTTCTCTCTCCCTCGCTCTCTCCATTCCTCTCTCTCGTGCTCTCTCTCTCACGCTCTCTCTTTCTCTCTCTCTCTCACAGCCAAGATTACGCCAACAAACACATTTACATGTAAATCAACTTTCTGCTCGTACAGTCTGTACATTTTAATGCAATGGGATTCATGTTTTAATGTTCTGACATTTAAATTATATTTAGCATACACTCTTATTCAGAGCAACTTACAGTCACTGAACTTAACTCAGGTATAGATCAGAGAGACTTACAGTCACTGTATTTAACTAAGGTATGGGTCAGAGAGACTTACAGTCACTGTATTTAACTAAGGTATAGATCAGAGTGACTTACAGTCACTGTATCTAACTAAGGTATAGACCAGAGTGACTTACAGTCACTGTATTTAACTAAGGTATAGACCAGAGTGACTTACAGTCACTGTATTTAACTAAGGTATAGACCAGAGTGACTTACAGTCACTGTATTTAACTAAGGTATAGATCAGAGAGACTTAGAGTCACTGTATTTAACTAAGGTATGCGTCAGAGTGACTTAGAGTCACTGTAGTTAACTAAGGTATAGATCAGAGAGACTTAGAGTCACTGTATTTAACTAAGGTATGGGTCAGAGTGACTTACAGTCACTGTAGTTAACTAAGGTATTCATGGGTTTCATGTTTCATCACAACATTGTTTTGAACGTTGGTTATGTACTGACTCCCAACTGAGCGTTCTACACAATGAGTCATCCATGAACGCTGATGAAGATTTCATTGAAAGTGCATTACAGTGGCTTGGAAATAAATAAAACATGTGATTCAAAAGGAGGCCAATGAATAGTAGGACAACATTTTGATGTTGCCAAATTTACTTTAGATGCAATATAACGTAGGCTAGCTAGCTAGGATTGAGGGGAGGCCACCAGATTTAGCTAGCTATTGTTAACATTGCTATCTGTTTTTTGACAAACTTTGCTAGCTAATGACAACATTTTCATCTGTCTAAAGTCAAATTGAAGACATGATAATGCTGGCAAAGTTGTTTGTTACTAAACATTTGACTACTTTATCAATGTTACCATATTTCTAGGCATTACAGTGTAATTTAGAATAAACCGTTGTTAGCCTTTGTCCAAAATGACTAGGCTTATCACAACTTTATGGCACCACTATGTACAGTATTCTCTATATCTCTTTCTCTCTCCCTCTCTTTCTCTCTCTCTCTTTCTCTCTCTCTCTTCCTCGCTCTCTCTCTTCCCCCTCTCGCTCTCTTCCTCACTCTCTTTTTCTCTCTCTCTCTCTCTTCCCTCTCTCTCTCTCTCTCTCTCTCTTCCTCGCTCTCTTTTTCTCTCTCCCTCGCTCTCTCCATTCCTCTCTCTCGTGCTCTCTCTCTCACGCTCTCTCTTTCTCTCTCTCTCTCACAGCCAAGATTACGCCAACAAACACATTTACATGTAAATCAACTTTCTGCTCGTACAGTCTGTACATTTTAATGCAATGGGATTCATGTTTTAATGTTCTGACATTTAAATTATATTTAGCATACACTCTTATTCAGAGCAACTTACAGTCACTGAACTTAACTAAGGTATAGATCAGAGAGACTTACAGTCACTGTATTTAACTAAGGTATAGATCAGAGAGACTTACAGTCACTGTATTTAACTAAGGTATGGGTCAGACAGACTTACAGTCACTGTAGTTAACTAAGGTATGGGTCAGAGAGACTTACAGTCACTGTATTTAACTAAGGTATAGATCAGAGTGACTTACAGTCACTGTATCTAACTAAGGTATAGACCAGAGTGACTTACAGTCACTGTATCTAACTAAGGTATAGACCAGAGTGACCTACAGTCACTGTATTTAACTAAGGTATAGACCAGAGTGACTTACAGTCACTGTATTTAACTAAGGTATAGACCAGAGAGACTTACAGTCACTGTATCTAACTAAGGTATGGGTCAGAGTGACTTACATTCACTGTATCTAACTAAGGTATGGATCAGAGAGACTTACAGTCACTGTATCTAACTAAGGTATAGACCAGAGTGACTTACAGTCACTGTATCTAACTAAGGTATAGACCAGAGTGACTTACAGTCACTGTATTTAACTAAGGTATAGACCAGAGTGACTTACAGTCACTGTATTTAACTAAGGTATAGACCAGAGAGACTTACAGTCACTGTATCTAACTAAGGTATAGACCAGAGTGACTTACAGTCACTGTATCTAACTAAGGTATAGACCAGAGTGACTTACAGTCACTGTATTTAACTAAGGTATAGACCAGAGTGACTTACAGTCACTGTATTTAACTAAGGTATAGACCAGAGTGACTTACAGTCACTGTATTTAACTAAGGTATAGACCAGAGTGACTTACAGTCACTGTATCTAACTAAGGTATGGGTCAGAGAGACTTACAGCCACTGTAGTTAACTAAGGTATAGGTCAAGAGACTTAGTTAACTAAGGTATAGGTCAGACAACCACTTAAAACAAGTACAGATCTACACAAAAATGAGTTATCGGTGAAATCAATGCTGGTAAGAACAAACATGTTAGAAGGTAAAGGGGTAATGTATTATAAGGAAGTAGCTTTGAGTTTATATTTTCTCCGTAATGAATATCGGTGTTCAGGTCTCAGGTTATGTGGTTTATCAAACCACCTCCGGACTGGTTGGAACTATTCTCATGAGGTTCAGATTTATTGTTAGAAGGTGATACACTTGGACAAGATCCACTAACCCTTGAATACAAACCTGCTTCGTGTTGCTAAAAAAAATAGTGTATATTTTCTTTGCCAGTGGGTCTCTGTTGTGGGACTTTAGATCTGTGGTTACTGTGGTAGGCAGCCTTAGTTTTCCTTAGAAGTTCTTCATCCGCTACGAGCCATAGTGTGTTCAGACTAGCTACTTGAGGAGTGAACTTGGAACCATGGTGAGTGTACCGAGTGTAATACCTCCAGGACCAGGCTTGGTACAATGGGGTGACCGTGTCTTTACATCCCACAAAGCATGCCTTTGGAACTCCCTTCATGACAATCTCAGAGCTGTTCAGACCGATGGAGCTTTTTAAAGCCTCAAGACTCATCTCAATCCGGTGCGTACCCTTCCTCACATACTTTTATTTTTTAAAGTAAGTTTATCTTTTATTTCATGCACTTGGAGATTATTCTTGTATAATTAAAAAGCCCTTGACAAATATAGTAAACTATTATCATTACTGTTAGGGGTTGACTGATACAGTAGGTATGGTGTGTAGGTAGTTTTGAATGTTTGTGACGTATGGTGAGTGCTATCCTAGCGCACATCATAAAAGACACCACAGAGGAAAACCTAATGAGATTATAAACAAACCCTGTTGCTATGGATACGGAACAGGATACATATTTGTTGGGGCCAATTGTTCTTCCTTGTTCTTCCTTTCCTCCTGTATTTAAACAAGAGGACACCGTGTTAAGTAGACCGCGGTAAACTATAATTAATATAAAATGGGGATTTTATTTTGTCATCTGTTGTGCGCCTGCACTTCGTCGTGAGATGTGAAATGAATGAATTCAAATCAGGAGGAAGAGGAGATTCAACGGAATCTGCTGACGGAACATCTACTAGTTCCTATTCCCAAACTTCTTCTGTAGATCTCAGATGATAGGATAGGGGATTGCATTGGTGGAAGAGTACATTGTGTTATAGAGAATCCTGCTTTGAGTATTAGGTCTGTGGCACATGGTGCATGCATATTTACTCAATATAAGCTTGTGCAAGCTGGAATGGCTCACAGGAGCATACTTCCTGTTTCTGTAGCATGGTGTACAAGTTCAAGCTTTGGATAGGACGCTACTCCGTCACAGGGTCTTATCCACAATCTCCCTAATGCTGAGTGCCAAGCATCAGGTCCCATTTTTACAGCCTTTGGTATGACTCAGCCAGGAATCAAACTCCCATCCTTGCAATCTTAGTGCAGACACTCTAACCACAAGGCCACTGAGTTGGTTACTCAATATGCATAGCCTGAAGTTATTTTTCTCACTAACTTCTCTTTGAAACTCCAGTGGTTCAATTATTCTGTTTTTGAAAACACAAAGACAAAAGACCATGGGTAGGCCACATTCCAAGACGAGAATGAAAAGTATGAAATTAAAGGTGTTTTTCTCAACAGGTGATAAATTAAACACCCATTGTTCAGTTGCATTTAGAAGTTGAATGAATTTGACTGAGAGCCAAATTACTGGCTAATCGCATATCACGTTTTTGTATCAAGGGGAAAAATACACAACAGCCAAGACAAAATAAGTGATCTAACTCTGTTTAGTTCATGAGACTAGCTGTGATGCAAACAACACGAAAACATGAAAACATGAAAACAGCAAAAGGAGGGAAATATTGCTGAAGGTGTGACCAAACAATTCTCGAACAAACAACTCTTATTGTGTAACACACAGTATGCAAAAATGTGTGGAGTGGTAAGGTGGAAGGTTTCTAAAAGCCACCAAACTACGGGAGTGGCGTTACAAGCTTTCAACTGAATGAAGAGAGAAGTGACGCAGACAGGTCAAATTGATAGATAGTGCCAGGTGTTTACCTATGGACCAGACCAACACCAGACCAGACCAGACCAGACCAACACCAGACCAGACCAACACCAGACCAGACCAGACCAACACCAGACCAGACCAACACCAGACCAGACCAGACCAGACCACACCAGATCAACAACACCAGACCAGACCCAGACCAACACCACCAGACCAGACCAACACCAGACCAGACCAACACCAGACCAGACCAACACCAAACCAGACCAGACCAACACCAGACCAGACCAACACCAGACCAGACCAACACCAGACCAGACCAGACCAACAACAGACTAGACCAGACCAACAACAGACCAGACCAGACCACCACCAGACCAGACCAACACCAGACCAGACCAACACCAGACCAGACCAACACCAGACCAGACCAACACCAGACCAGACCAACACAAGACCAGACCAACACCAGACCAGACCAACAACAGACCAGACCAACACCAGACCAGACCAACACCAGACCAGACCAACACCAGACCAGACCAACAACAGACTAGACCAACACCAGACCAGACCAACACCAGACCAGACCAACACCAGACCAGACCAACACCAGACCAGACCAACACCAGACCAGACCAACACCAGACCAGACCAACACCAGACCAGACCAACACCAGACCAGACCAACACCAGACCAGACCAACACCAGACCAGACCAACACCAGACCAGACCAACACCAGACCAGACCAGACAACAGACTAGACCAGACCAACAACAGACCAGACCAACACCAGACCAGACCAACAACAGACCAGACCAACACCAGACCAGACCAACACCAGACCAGACCAACACCAGACCAGACCAACACCAGACCAGACCAACACCAGACCAGACCAACACCAGACCAGACCAACACCAGAACAGTACATACTCCAGCCCTACTGTAGGTAAAGACAGTATATTTATATGTATTAATTGCTGCTTTATTCAGAGGCCCTGTGTCCCAAGGGTCTCCTCTGGCCTTTAACAAACCCCCATCAGACTAATCATCACTGATCCAAGATTACATCCCAAATCACACCCTATTCCCTACATAGTGCACTACTTTAGACCAGAGTCCCATGGGCCCTGGTCAAAAGAAGTGTACTGCATAGGGAATAGGGTACCATTTGGGACTGAACCTGAATCTGAAGGCTTGTTATGTAGGAATACCAATTGGTGAGATCAAGGTAAAATATCATTACAGAGGCGATCATTTCTCTGTAGCTTCTTTAAACATGGTCTGAAGAGATCTGAAGAGGCATAGAAGCATCAGAGATCATCAAGTTATCAATCAATATTGAAGAGAACATTGTATCATTGCTTGGCAGAGCATTGAGTTTGATTCGCTGAGAGATGCTCTAAATACAAAAAAAAAAAAAACATTGTGTGTGAGCGAGTGACTTGTAGGTGTAAGCCAAGGCATATTTAAACCATAGAGAGAGACGTTAGGCAGCCATCATTTCTTAAAAGCTCCAAAACACATTTTTAAGAAAATGCTAATTTAAGCCCAGGAAAATGAAGATTGTGTAACTTTCATTCATTATTAATGGCTGGATCTGCATGAAACATCAAGAACCGAACTGCATTACATTTACATCTTTCCCTCTCTGCTTCCATTTCTGCTTCAACCTGCTGCCGCCGAGGCTGTGTACCAAATGGCATCCTATTCCCTATAAAGTGCACTACTTTTGACCAGAACACTAATGGGCCCTTTATAGGGAACAGGGTGCCATTTGGGATATAGTAACTGGTTTTTCTGATGAAGCCTGTAATCATGCATCTAAACCACTGCATTCATGCATTTTTGAAGAGTTTCACTGTTTCCATCACAACCAACCACACAAAGCAGAGGAATGGAGATATAGCTACTTCACTGTTGAATGATCACAGAGAGAAAAGAGCGCACGCTCTGTTTTTGTCTTTCACTCACTTTCTCCTTTCTCTAGCTCTCTTTCTTGCTCTCTTTCTCACTCACTATTTCTCTCTTTTGCTCTCACAAACATTCTCTCTCTCTTTCTCTCTATCTCTGTAGATTGCTAGTAAGTTTGCATACAAAACGGATAAAGCAACAGTTGAGATAATAATGAGTTTTTCTATATGTAGAATGATCTCCAACAGTTAACTCTGCAGTAGAACCCTAACACGACATGCAGTAGACATCCAGTAGAACCCTAGCTCGACATCCAGTAGACATGCAGTAGAACCCTACCTCAACATCCAGTAGACATCCAGTAGAACCCTACCTCAACATCAAGTAGAACCTTACCTCGACATGCAGTAGACATGCAGAAGAACCCTACCTCAACATCCAGTAGACATCCAGTAGAACCATACCTCGACATCCAGTAGACATGCAGTAGAACCTTACCTAGACATCAAGTAGAGCCCTACCTCAACATCCAGTAGACATGCAGTAGACGTACAGCAGAACCCTACCTCGACATCCAGTAGAAGCCTACCCCGAACATCCAGTAGAACCCTACCTCGACAACCAGTAGACATCCAGTAGAACCCTACCTCAGCATCCAGTAGACATCCAGTAGAACCCTACCTCGACATCCAGTAGACATCCAGTAGAACCCTACCTCGACATCCAGTAGACATCCACTAGAACCCTACCTCGACATCCAGTAGACATCCTGTAGAACCCTACCTCGACATCCAGTAGACATCCTGTAGAGCCCTACCTCGACATCCAGTAGACATCCTGTAGAACCCTACCTCGACATCCAGTAGACATCCTGTCGAGCCCTACCTCGACATCCAGTAGACATCCAGTAGAACCCTACCTCAACATCAAGTAGAACCTTACCTCAACATGCAGTAGACATCCTGTAGAGCCCTACCTCAACATCCAGTAGACATCCTGTAGAGCCCTACCTCGACATCCAGTAGAACCCTACCTCGACATCCAGTAGAACCCTACCTCAACATCCAGTAGAACCCTACCTCGAACATCCAGTAGGCATCCAGTTGAACCCTACCTCGACATCCAGTAGACATCCTGTAGAACCCTACCTCGACATCCAGTAGACATCTGGTAGAGCCCTACCTCGACATCAAGTAGAACCTTACCTCGACATCCAGTAGAACTCTACCTCGACATCCTGTAGATCCCTACCTCGACATCAAGTAGAACCTTACCTCGACATCCAGTAGAACCCTACCTCGACATCCAGTAGAACCCTACCTCGACATTCTGTAGAGCCCTACCTCGACATCAAGTAGAACCTTACCTCGACATCCAGTAGAACCCTACCTCAACATCCATTAGAACCCTACCTCGACATCCTGTAGAGCCCTACCTCAACATCCAGTAGAAGCCTACCTCAACATGCAGTAGACATTCAGCCCTGATAGAAAGTAGCTCAAAAGGACAAACTAAAGGAACTTCATTTGACTTCATGTCTTTACTCGTCTTTATATGGCAGTCACATAATCCCAAACACCCTCTGTACAAGTTTTTCATTCCCCCACACTGGATATGACATTTTCATGGGGAGCTGAGGGGCAATCTTTGGAGTCTGAGCTGGAGTCATCTGTGACTCAGCAGTCGTGTCCGGGGGAGACCGGGGAGAGAGGCTTTATCATAACAGAGACATGGTCGTTTCTAAATCGCTCCCTATTCCCTATTTTAGTGCACCATAGGGATCTGGTCAGAAGGGGGATATCTAGTCAGCTGTACAACTGAATGCCATCAACTGTAATGTGCCTTCAACATTTAACCCAAACCCCTCTGAATCAGAGAGATGTGGGGGAGGGGGGTGCCTTAATCAACATCCACATCTTCAGTGCACGGGGAACAGTGGGTTAACTGCCTTGTTCAGGGGAACAGTGGGTTAACTGCCTTGTTCAGGGGAACAGTGGGTTAACTGCCTTGTTCAGGGGAACAGTGGGTTAACTGCCTTGCTCAGGGAACAGTGGGTTAACTACCTTGTTCAGGGGAACAGTGGGTTAACTGTCTTGTTCAGGGGAACAGTGGGTTAACTGCCTTGCTCATGGGAACAGTGGGTTAACTGCCTTGCTTCAGGAGAACAGTGGGTTAACTGCCATGCTCAGGGGGAACAGTGGGTTAACTGCCTTGTTCAGGGGAACAGTGGGTTAACTGCCTGGTTCAGGGGAACAGTGGGTTAACTGCCTTGCTCAGGGGAACAGTGGGTTAACTGCCTTGCTCAGGGGAACAGTGGGTTAACTGCCTTGCTCAGGGGAAAAAAAACTACAGACTCGATCCAGCAACGTTTGGGTTACTGTCTCAACGATCTAACCACTAGGCTACATGCCATTCATGTCTCAGCCACAGAGTCGTCGTATACACCCCCCCCCCCCCCGCCCCTGAGTTTCTGGACAAGATGATGAACTAATGGAATTCCACAAAGCATGTCGAATCGATTGGGGGACAGAAAGGCAAAGAATCCACTGCTGGGGCTATAATACATGTGTTGGTATGGGGAACATAAATGTAAAAATGGAATTAATCTTAACAATAATGTTGAAAATGAGGGCTAATACAGCCTCCGACTGAGAGGATTATAGTAGATGTCACGAGAAGGAGAAATCATTCATGAAAACTGGGGGCTAATTTCATCTGGGAAAATAATAATAAACTGTATGGTTTTTGATTTGTTATTCAAGACACTGAGACAACATTTTTGTTGAACATCTATAAACCATTTTTCTAATCGAAATCAAGAATTTCCAGATACCCCACAGTTAAAAGATCTGTGTACATTAATACCACTACTGACTCACAAACTCACCCCGATGTGACATGTGTAGCCGTGGTAACATTACAATACCAAGCGACTTAACATACAAATCCTGTGTGTATTTAGCTAATCAATACATACATGAACAAAGATGAGAACAACATGATCAACGTGTCATGTATAATCTACATAGATCTATTAGCATGCAACATTTCCACAGCGTACATGTTTTCCCATCCCACTAAGGCAGAAGGGTTGTCATGAGGAAACCAACCAGTCTGTAAGGTGTGGGTTGCCTCCCAAAACGGCAACCTATTCCCTATGTAGCGCACTACTTTTGACCAGGGCGCATAAGGCTTTGGTCAAAAGTAGTGCACTAAATAGGGAATATGGTGTTTTGGGACACATCCTGTGAGAAAACAGAACTGACGAATGTGTGTCAGCACTAGGCTAGGCGCTAGCTATACAGTCATTTACATACTGAAGCAAAGTTGTGTGTAGCCCCAACAGGGATTCAAACCCGTGCCCATTGACAGTCAAACCAAACACCTTAATAACCGCTACACCAACAGGCTCCAATCTCTTGATGAGGTCACTAGGTGTTGGGTTAATGTCGCTACATTATACAGTTATAATGAGTGCATCTCCCCTGAGGCATGATTTGTCTCCTATACATGAATGTGTAATGTATAGTTCAATCAAAGGTTACTGTCTCTCTTCAAAGAAGCGATTATTCAGACATGACTACTTATTGTCTCCCGCTATTATTAACTGGGCCAAACAAGCCTGAGCCGATACGGCAAACGGGTTTTAATCTGCAGACTCGCCAAAGGTTTCGTACCAAATGGTAACCTATTAACTTTATAGTGCAGAGCGATGAGGCCTGGTCAAAAGTAATACAATACGTAGGGAATAGGGAACCACGTAAACCAGAGCCATGCCCATAGTGGCCTGAGAGTACGGCTCCAATAACAAACAGAGGTCGGTGTGATGAACCCATTTTAAGGCTGGAATGCTGGAATATGATACATCTGTCTTACTTGTGGAGAGTGGAGGTGAATCATTTACTGCTGCTGGGAAGCAGCACAGACCAGAGAAGAGACGTGGGTTGTATCCCAAAAAGCAAGTTGGTACACTGTGTCCTATCGGTCCTGGACAACAGCAGTGCTCCACAAAGGGGACAGGGAAACAGCAATGGTTCTGAATGAGAAACGGGAGCCGAGGCAGGTGGATGCTGTGGTTTACGAAACAGATTTAGAGGCAGGTGGGTTTTGTGGTTAATGAATTAGGATTAGAGGCAGGTGGATGCTGTGGTTTACGAAACAGATTTAGAGGCAGGTGGGTGATGTAGTTTATGACACAGATTTAGAGGCAGGTGGGTTTTGTGGTTAATGAATTAGGATTAGAGGCAGGTGGGTGATGTGGTTAGTGAATTAGGATTAGAGGCAGGTGGGTGTTGTTGTTAATGAATTAGGATTAGGGGCAGGTGGGTGATGTGGTTAGTGAAACTGGAGCTGAGGCAGGTGGGTGCTGTAGTTTACGACACAGATTTAGAGGCAGGTGGGTGTTGTGGTTAATGAATTAGGATTAGAGGCAGGTGGGTGATGTGGTTAATGAATTAGGATTAGGGGCAGGTGGGTGTTGTGGTTAATGAATTAGGATTAGAGGCAGGTGGGTGTTGTTGTTAATGAATTAGGATTAGGGGCAGGTGGGTGATGTGGTTAGTGAAACTGCAGCTGAGGCAGGTGGGTGCTGTAGTTTACGAAACAGATTTAGAGGCAGGTGGGTATTGTGGTTAATGAATTAGGACTAGAGGCAGGTGGGTTATGTGGTTAATGAATTGGGATTAGAGGCAGGTGGGTGTTGTGGTTAATGAATTAGGATTAGAGGCAGGTGGGTGTTGTGGTTAATGAATTAGGATTAGAGGCAGGTGGGTGATGTGGTTTATGAAACAGATTTAGAGGCAGGTGGGTGTTGTGGTTAATGAATTAGGATTAGAGGCAGGTGGGTGTTGTGGTTAATGAATTAGGATTAGAGGCAGGTGGGTGATGTGGTTTATGAAACAGATTTAGAGGCAGGTGGGTGTTGTGGTTAATGAATTAGGATTAGAGGCAGGTGGATGCTGTGGTTTACGAAACAGATTTAGAGGCAGGTGGGTGATGTAGTTTACGAAACAGATTTAGAGGCAGGTGGGTGATGTAGTTTACGACACAGATTTAGAGGCAGGTGGGTGATGTAGTTTACGACACAGATTTAGAGGCAGGTGGGTGTTGTGGTTAATGAATTAGGATTAGAGGCAGGTGGGTTATCTGGTTAATGAATTGGGATTAGAGGCAGGTGGGTGTTGTGGTTAATGAATTAGGATTAGAGGCAGGTGGGTGATGTGGTTTACGAAACAGATTTAGAGGCAGGTGGGTGTTGTGGTTAATGGATTAGGATTAGAGGCAGGTGGATGCTGTGGTTTACGAAACAGATTTAGAGGCAGGTGGGTGATGTGGTTAATGAATTAGGATTAGAGGCAGGTGGGTTATCTGGTTAATGAATTGGGATTAGAGGAAGGTGGGTGTTGTGGTTAATGAATTAGGATTAGAGGCAGGTGGGTGCTGTGGTTAATGAATCAGGATTAGAGGCAGGTGGGTGATGTGGTTTACGAAACAGATTTAGAGGCAGGTGGGTGTTGTGGTTAATGAATTAGGATTAGAGGCAGGTGGATGCTGTGGTTTACGAAAGAGATTTAGAGGCAGGTGGGTGATGTAGTTTACGACACAGATTTAGAGGCAGGTGGGTGTTGTGGTTAATGAATTAGGATTAGAGGCAGGTGGGTGATGTGGTTAATGAATTAGGATTAGAGGCAGGTGGGTGATGTGGTTAATGAATTAGGATTAGAGGCAGGTGGGTGATGTGGTTAATGAATTAGGATTAGAGGTAGGTGGGTTATGTGGTAAATTAATTAGGATTAGAGGCAGGTGGGTGTTGTGGTTAATGAATTAGGATTAGAGGCAGGTGGGTGATGTGGTTAATGAATTAGGATTAGAGGCAGGTGGGTGATGTTGTTAATGAAACTGGAGCCGAGGCAGGTGGGTGTTGTGGTTAATGAATTAGGATTAGAGACTTGTGGGTGTTTTGTTTAATGAATTAGGATTAGAGGCAGGTGGGTGATGTGGTTAATGAATTAGGATTAGAGGCATGTGAGTGTTGTGGTTAATGAATTAGGATTAGGGGCAGGTGGGTGTTGTGGTTAATGAATAAGGATTAGGGGCAGGTGGGTGATGTGGTTAGTAGATTAGGATTTAGAGGCAGGTGGGTATAGTGGTTAATGAATTAGGATTAGAGGCAGGTGGGTTATGTGGTTAATGAATTATGATTAGAAGCAGGTGGGTGTTGTGGTTAATGAATTAGGATTAGAGGCAGGTGGGTGTTGTGGTTAATGAATTAGGATTAGAGGCAGGTGGGTTATGTGGTTAATGAATTATGATTAGAAGCAGGTGGGTGTTGTGGTTAATGAATTAGGATTAGAGGCAGATGGGTGTTGTGGTTAACGAATTAGGATTAGAGGCAGGTGGGTGATGTGGTTTACGAAACAGATTTAGAGGCAGGTGGGTGTTGTGGTTAATGAATTAGGATTAGAGGCAGGTGGATGCTGTGGTTTACGAAACAGATTTAGAGGCAGGTGGGTGATGTAGTTTACGACACAGATTTAGAGGCATGTGGGTGTTGTGGTTAATGAATTCAGATTAGGGGCAGGTGGGTGATGTGGGCAGGTGGGTGATGTGGTTAATGAATTAGGATTAGAGGCATGTGGGTGTTGTGGTTAATGAATTAGAGATTAGGGGCAGGTGGGTGATGTGGTTAATGAATTAGGATTAGAGGCATGTGGGTGTTGTGGTTAATGAATTCAGATTAGGGGCAGGTGGGTGATGTGGTTAATGAATTAGGATTAGAGGCATGTGGGTGTTGTGGTTAATGAATAAGGATTAGGGACAGGTGGGTGATGTGGTTAATGAATTATGATTAGAGGCAGGTGGGTGTTGTGGTTAATGCATTTGGATTAGAGGCAGGTGGGTGATGTGGTTAATGAAACTGGAGTTGAGGCAGGTGGGTGTTGTGGTTAATGAATTGGGATTAGAGGCATGTGGGTGTTTTGTTTAATGAATTAGGATTAGAGGCAGGTGGGTGATGTGGTTAATGAATTAGGATTAGAGGCAGGTGAGTGTTGTGGTTAATGAATTAGGATTAGGAGGCAGGTGGGTGTTGTGGTTAATGAATTAGGATTAGGGGCAGGTGGGTGTTGTGGTTAATTAATTAGGTTTAGAGGTAGGTGGGTGATGTGGTTAATGAATTAGGATTAGAGGCAGGTGAGTGTTGTGGTTAATGAATTAGGATTAGAGGCAGGTGGGTGTTGTGGTTAATGAATTAGGATTAGGGGCAGGTGGGTGTTGTGGTTAATTAATTAGGTTTAGAGGTAGGTGGGTGATGTGGTTAATGAATTAGGATTACGGTGACAATCATTACAGATGTGTACCATCTATCCACTAACAGAGAGACCACACAGTCTGTAAGGTTCACACGTCGACGTCCTCTTAGATGGCAGGAGTCTTTCAAATCTATGGGTTTGCTCTGGTTACGGTATACTCACATGAACACAAGCAGATAATGTATGTAACCGCAGATGAATGCACGAAAATGCTCGCACGCAAACGCACGCACGCACACACACACACTCGTAGCCTTGTATAAGGCTTCTAAATCTAAATGTTATCCTTGAATCACAAGGATTACCTCATGGGATTATGGTTAGGCGTGGGGTTCATATCACCCCAATTACACATGCGCACGCACACACACCCACACACACACACACACACACACACACACACACACACACACACACACACACACACACACACACCAAACACACACAGACACACCACACACACACACACAGACACACCACACACACACACACACACAGACACAACACAGACAGACACACCACACACACACACACACACACACACACACACACCACACACACACACACACACACACACACACACACACACACACACACACACACACACACACACACACACACACACACACACACACACACAGACACAGATCACACACACACACCATAAATTACAACACATAGAGTACTCACGTTGAGCTGTAGCGTTTCCATCCACTGTCCAATGTTCTTGTATCCCGGGGAGCTGTTGTTGTCCATCTGGTACTGGAACAGGTCGTAACGTCCCGGTGCATCTCCGTTCTTGTTGAATGTCACAGACGTCCCTGCACTTCCTGTATCGGGAATGACATCACAAACATGGTGTTGATCGTAATAGGCCGAAGTGTCAAGCTGAAGGAAAAATAGAGCGTTATTGGCAAGAGGAAAGGCTCAATGTGTGTCACAATGTGATGCACGTGTGTTTGTCTCTTGTCTTTCCACACCAAGTCCAACCCGTGGTGAAGGCTTTTCTGTCTGTCTGTCTGTCTGTCTGTCTGTCTGTCTGTCTGTCTGTCTGTCTGTCTGTCTGTCTGTCTGTCTGTCTGTCTCTGTCTGTCTGTCTGTCTGTCTGTCTGTCTGTCTGTCTGTCTGTCTGTCTGTCTGTCTGTCTGTCTGTCTGTCTGTCTGTCTGTCTGTCTATCTGTCTGTCTGTCTGTCTGTCTGTCTGTCTGTCTGTCTGTCTGTCTGTCTGTCTGTCTGTCTGTCTGTCTGTCCAACTATCTGTCTGTCTGTCTGTCTGTCTGTCTGTCTGTCTGTCTGTCTGTCTGTCTGTCTGTCTGTCTGTCTGTCCAACTATCTGTCTGTCTGTCTGTCTGTCTGTCTGTCTGTCTGTCTGTCTGTCTGTCTGTCTGTCTGTCTGTCTGTCTGTCTCTGTCTGTCTCTGTCTGTCCAACTATCTGTCTGTCTGTCTGTCTGTCTGTCTGTCTGTCTGTCTGTCTGTCTGTCTGTCTGTCTGTCTGTCTGTCCAACTATCTGTCTGTCTGTCTGTCTGTCTGTCTGTCTGTCTGTCTGTCTGTCTGTCTGTCTGTCTGTCTGTCTGTCTGTCTGTCTGTCTGTCTGTCTGTCTGTCTGTCTGTCTGTCTGTCTGTCTATCTGTCTGTCTGTCTGTCTGTCTGTCTGTCTGTCTGTCTGTCTGTCTGTCTGTCTGTCTGTCTGTCTGTCTGTCTGTCTGTCTGTCTGTCTGTCTGGTTGCACCAGGAGGTTTAGTTCTTCTGTTCTCTTTATTGCTAGAATCTCTAAAACCCTAAAACCCAAGCGTTGCTTGTTGCTCTCAATCTCGTCTATCCCCATGCAGCAGAGAACTCCTTCAGTGTACAATCAGCGTTCAACCTCAGGACAGGAGTATGAACTACCTGGTAAAGCCTATGCAGGTCTCTGCCTCAGGACACGAGTATGAACTACCTGGTAAAGTCTGTGCAGATCTCTGCCTCAGGACAGGGTTATGAACTGAGCTGGTACGCCCTGA
This sequence comes from Oncorhynchus tshawytscha, assembly GCF_018296145.1. NCBI lineage: Eukaryota > Metazoa > Chordata > Actinopteri > Salmoniformes > Salmonidae > Oncorhynchus > Oncorhynchus tshawytscha. The sequence continues at coordinate 69,690,587 of NC_056435.1, forward strand.
TAGTTTTCCAGGTGTGTGTGTGTGTGTGTGTGTGTGTGTGTGTGTGTGTGTGTGTGTGTGTGTGTGTGTGTGTGTGTGTGTGTGTGTGTGTGAGAGAGTCTTCCAGGTTTGTGCCGCTTCTGTTTCCTGTTGTAGCATTATTGCTATATAGCCTCTGGCAGCTAGGATCACAGAGCTGCAGTAAACACACCAACATTCTGTCCTATACAGGGCTGAAGTAAACACACCAACAGTCTGTCCTATACAGGGCTGAAGTAAACACACCAACTGTCTGTCCTATACAGGGCTGAAGTAAACACACCAACAGTCTGTCCTATACAGGGCTGAAGTAAACACACCAACAGTCTGTCCTATACAGGGCTGAAGTAAACACACCAACAGTCTGTCCTATACAGGGCTGCAGGTAACACACCAACAGTCTGGCCTATACAGGGCTGCAGTAAACACACCAACAGTCTGGCCTATACAGGGCTGCAGTAAACACACCAACAGTCTGTCCTATACAGGGCTGAAGTAAACACACCAACAGTCTGTCCTATACAGGGCTGCAGTAAACACACCAACAGACTGGCCTATACAGGGCTGAAGTAAACACACCAACAGTCTGGCCTATACAGGGCTGAAGTAAACACACCAACAGTCTGGCCTATACAGGGCTGAAGTAAACACACCAACAGTCTGTCCTATACAAGGCTGAAGTAAACACACCAAGAGTCTAACAACTACAGCTTTTTCTCTAACTCCAACCACCACCACATCTTCATATTACAGTAATCTACACACCACCACCACATCTTTAAATTACAGTAATCTACACACCACCACATTTTCATATTACAGTAGTCTACACACCACCACATCTTCATATTACAGTAGTCTACACACCACCACATCTTCATATTACAGTAGTCTACACACCACCACATCTTCATATTACAGTAGTCTACACACCACCACATCTTTATATTACACTAACTAACTATATTAGACTAACAAACAAATCTAAAATGTTTTTGCTGATATGGGCTAATTGAGTGACTGTCAGTGACTGACATGAGAAGAGGAAAACTGCTGATACACAACCACATTTCGATTACTTTTTTGTGTGTGTATTATACTATTCTAAATGTAGACCCAGGCTGTACCTCTGTATCGCAAACACACACAAAACCACCCTCTTGAGAACATCTTAGCCAGCTGTGTGTCACGCCCTGACCATAGAGAGCCCTTGGATTCTCTATAGTGGTTTTGGTCAGGGTGTGACTAGAGGGGGGGGGGGGTGTTCTATAATGTGCATTTCTATGTTGGTGGATTTGTATGGTTCCCAATTAGAGGCAGCTGGTAATCATTGCCTCTAATTGGGGATCATATTTAGGAAGCCCTATCTCCCACCTGCTTGGTGGGATACAGTTTGTGTTAGTGTGTTTGGGCACTACGTCGTCACGGTCTTTGTAAGTTTTGTAGTTTTGTTTCTAGTTTCACTTCGGATTAAAAAAAGATGTGGAACTCAATGCAAGCTGCTCCTTTGGTCCGCTCGTCTTGACGTTCGTGCCACTGAAAAGTTAGCAATTCAGCTGTGCAGGTGGAGACAATTCAAGCTGAAGAATAAGGTTACCAATCCCAACCCTTTAGAGCTGAACACAGTTGACTGATGCATATACGTAAGTGCAACTATAGTCTATTGCACAGAATATATATATACTCATCACAAGAAACATCTCTACAAATTGGAGGCACACATAACTGCCAAAATACTGGAAACGTACACATAACTGCCAAAATACTGGAAACCCCAGGGCCCAGGGGGCGCTGCCAAAGTCGACATCCACATCCTCAGCACCCGGGAGAACAGTGGGTCAACTGCCTTGCTCTGAACAACAGATTTTTACCTTGTCAGCTCAGGGATCTGTTTGCTGGCCCAGCATTCTAACCACTAGGCCCACGAGCCAGAATGACTTTAATGTGAATTGGCTTATTTTCTACTATTAGATGGATGCAACACCATTCTTCCACAAGAAATTCCATCATTTGGTGTTTTGTTGATGGTGGTGGAAAACACTGTCTCCGGCAATGCTTCATTCTAGCACCTCTCAGATCTGACTTTGTTTGTTCAGGCACCTATTTATTCCGGTACCTCTCGCGGCATGATTTCTTAATTGTTTCATTGTTCGCACTCCAGACATTCTAATAAAAGCGATTGGTGTTGAATCAAGTTGCCACCTCGTTCTTTCTCCAACGCCCCAGAAAGACAATATGTAAAAGCATCGTGATCCTTCTGTTTAATCATCCTATCCTGACACACTGATTCCAGACCGGCTCTCTTATTTGTAAATGTTTCTATTGTGTTATTGACTGTAAACTGGTTTATTCCATGTGTAACTCTTGTTTGTGTCGCACTGCTTTGCTTTATCCTGGCCAGGTCACAGTTGTAAATGAGAACTTGTTCTCAACTAGCCTACCTGGTTAAATAAAGGTGAAAAAAAAACAAAAAAGTTATGGGGTGGTGGTCAGCTAGTGAAGAGGTCCTTACATAATAAAGTAAAGTAGCCTAGGCTAGATATCTCCCTACTGAATTTAAATAATGGGAAAACCAAATAAATAATGGATAAGAAAAAGCTAATTAAGTTTGATGAGATTTTTCAAGTCCCAAAATCCAGAAAAAGACGGTGAATCGAAAACAGAAAAAGCCAGAGAACTTTCAGTGATGGAGGAGAGGAGAGGAGTGGGGGGCAAACTGTTCCTGATGTCAATACCTTAGCTAGCAGCGCTGCTAATCCAGGAGAAGAGGAGGAGAAGAGGAGAGGAGTGGGGGGAAAACTGTTCCTGATGTCAATGCCTTAGCTAGCAGCACTGCTAATCCAGGAGAAGAGGAGAAGAGGAGAGGAGTGGGGGAAAACTGTTCCTGATGTCAATGCCTTAGCTAGCAGCACTGCTAATCCAGGAGAAGAGGAGGAGAAGAGGAGAGGAGTGGGGGAAAAACTGTTCTGATGTCAATGCCTGCTAGCAGCACTGCTAATCCAGGAGAAGAGGAGGAGAAGAGGAGAGGAGTGGGGGAAAACTGTTCCTGATGTCTAGCAGTGCTGCTAATCCAGGAGAAGAGGAGGAGAAGAGGAGAGGAGTGGGGGAAAACTGTTCCTGATGTCAATGCCTTAGCTAGCAGCGCTGCTAATCCAGGAGAAGAGGAGGAGAAGAGGAGAGGAGTGGGGGGAAAACTGTTCCTGATGTCAACGCCTTAGCTAGCAGTGCTGCTAATCCAGGAGAAGAGGAGAAGAGGAGAGGGTGGCAAACTGTTCCTGATGTCGATGCCTTTGCTAGCAGTGCTGCTAATCCAGGAGAAGAGGAGAGGGTGGCAAACTGTTCCTGATGTCGATGCCTTAGCTAGCAGCGCTGCTAATCCAGGAGAAGAGGAGAGGAGTGGGGGGCAAACTGTTCCTGATCTCGATGCCTTAGCTAGCAGCGCTGCTAATCCCTCCACTAGTTAGTAGGCGAGTCAGACTCAGTGGGAGAAGAAGGCGGGGAGCTTGGTGGGAGGGGGGAAGTGCATCCACTGACGAAGTGCTCGGAGCAGGTTCAATTTGCAGTTCAAGAACAAGCAAATGTATAACCCCTGGCTTGTCATGCATCATTAAACGTTGGGCTGTAGAACATGCCAAAAGGTAGGGAGCTTCGGTCTAGAAATGACTGGAGGGATTAAACTGGCAACTGAGTGGGTGCGATGTACAGTAAATGAACGTCATGTGCCTCGGATGTAAAAAATAATATATATAACAACAACAAAGACCACTCAGAAAAAAGGTTTTTGAACATGCTGAACCAAGGCACATTTGGCAGCAAGCCTTGTAGACAAGGCTAAAGAGGACAACCAGGTTACAGTTAACACTCAAAGAAATAGACACTACAGCCAGAGTCTTCAGAATAGCATTAGAAGAAGGCTAAACGCTCATAGCTTTGAGTAAGAAATTGACTCTCAGGAGTTAAATGGACCTGACATGCGGAGAGGCATTGTGGGAGGTTTTGAAAACTAAGGTAGGACATTTTTAATTTTTTTTACAAACGTGTTCGGGTACTGTGAAAGTAAGGATGGTTAAGGTAAGATTCTAAGACAGTACAAAAGACTGCAACTGCCGAGTCCCACTGTACCTGCTGTGCAGTGTGGGTGGATGGAAGCCTGTTACTCCTTGATACCTAGTCGCTTCATGCTTCATTATCTCCTCTCTCACACAATGACTGATGCCTCTGTCTCTTCACTGGGATGATGGAGATAGAGAAGAGAATAACTGATGGTGTCTCTTCATTGGGGTGATGGAGAAGAGACAGAGGACAGCAAGGTCATGAGCAAATGAGCTCCTGTATTTTTCAGCATGTTCTTGCAAAAATATAGATTTGGCGTTAGATACAGTGCCTTGCAAAAGTATTCATTCCCTTTGGCATTTTTCCTATTTTGAGGCATTACAACCTGTAAATTAAATTGATTTTAAATTGGATTGAAAGTAATGGACATACACAAAATAGTCCAAATTGGTGAAGTAAAACAATAAAAAACTGGAAAAGTGGTACGTGCGTATGTATTCAACACCTTTGCTAGGAAGACCCTAAATAAGATATGGTGCAACCAATTACCTTCAAAAGTCAAATAATTAGTTAAATAAAGTCCACCTGTGTGCAATCTAAGTGTCAAGGAGCTCTCCAAACAGGTCAGTGACAAAGTTGTGGAGAAGTACAAATCAGTGTTGGGTTATGAAAAAATATCAGAAACTTTGAACATCCTACAGAGCACCATTAAATCCAATATTATAAAATGGAAAGAATATGGCACCACAACAATCCTGCCAAGAGAGGACCGTCCACCAAAACTCACGGACCAGGCAAGGAGGGCATTAATCAGAGAGGCAACAAAGAGACTAAAGATAACTCTGAAGGAGCTGCAAAGCTCCACAGAGGAGATTGGAGTATCTGTCCATAGGACCACTTTAAGCCTCCACAGAGCTGGGATTTACAGAAGAGTGGCCAGAAAAAAAGCCATTGGTTAATGAAAAATATAGGCAACACCTTTGGTGTTCACCAAAAGGGGAGACTCCCCAAACGTATGGAAGAAGGTACTCTGGTCAGATGAGACTGAAATTGAGATTTTTGGCCATCAAGGAAAATGTAAACCCAACACCCCTCATCACCCCTTGAACACCATCTCCACAGTGAAGAATAGTGGTGGCAGCATCAAGCTGTGGGAATGTTTTTCAACGGCAGGAACTGGGAAACTGGTCAGAATTGAAGTAATGATGGATGGTGCTAAATACAGGGAAATTCTTGAGGGAAACCTTCCAGCAGGACAATGGCCCTGAGAATACAGCTAAAGCAGGACTTGAGTTGTTTAAGTGGAAACATTTAAATGTCATGGAATGGCCTAGTCAATGCCCAGACCTCAATTCTATTGAGAATCTGTGGAATGACTTAAAGATTGCTGTACACCAGTTTTACCTTGAAGAATGGGCAAAGGTCCCAGTGGCTAGATGTGCCAAGCTTTTAGAGACATACCCCAAGAGACGTGCAGCTGTAATTGCTGCAAAGGTGGCTCTACAAAGTATTGACTTTGGGGGGGAGGGGGGGGTGAATAGTTATGCATGCTCAAGTTCAGTTTTTTTGTTTTATTTTTTGTTTGTTTCACAATAAAACATATGTTTTTATCTTCAAGGTGTTGTGTAAATCAAATGATACAAACCCCCCAAAGATCTATTTTAATGTTTTAATTTGTAAGGCAACAAAACTGGAAAAATGCCAAGGGGGGTGAATCATTTTGCAAGCCACTGTAAACTTTGATTTGTTTTGTCAGGGACAGGATTCTACCCTCCACAGCATAAACTTCGCTCCAGATCAAAGCCTACAACCTGATTTTGGATGGAATTACGGAATTACCTGGAAGGCCCAAGCTATACAGCAAATGCTCTGGCAAACAAACTGAAAACACCATCCAACCTGGAACTGAGTGAGTAATGTTTAGTCTGAAGCTATATTTTATATTCAAAAGCTGAGAAGAAAAATACATTACAATGATATACTTTACTTTATGAGGACTGAATGCTGAGTTGGACTACCAAGCCTGCTAGGACAAGGAGATGGACTACCAAGCCTGCTAGGACAAGGAGATGGACTACCAAGCCTGCTAGGACAAGGAGATGGACTACCAAGCCTGCTAGGACAAGGAGATGGACTACCAAGCCTGCTAGGACAAGGAGTTGGACTACCAACCCTGCTAGGACAAGGAGTTGGACTACCAAACCTGCTAGGACAAGGAGATGGACTACCAAGCCTGCTAGGACAAGGAGATGGACTACCAAGCCTGCTAGGACAAGGAGTTGGACAAGCCTGCTAGGACAAGGAGTTGGACTACCAAGCCTGCTAGGACAAGGAGTTGGACTACCAAGCCTGCTAGGACAAGGAGATGGACTACCAAGCCTGCTAGGACAAGGAGATGGACTACCAAGCCTGCTAGGACAAGGAGATGGACTACCAAGCCTGCTAGGACAAGGAGATGGACTACCAAGCCTGCTAGGACAAGAGATGGACTACCAAGCCTGCTAGACAAGGAGATGGACTACCAAGCCTGCTAGGATAAGGAGATGGACTACCAAGCCTGCTAGACAAGGAGATTGACTAAAGCCTGCTAGGACAAGGAGTTGGACTACCAAGCCTGCTAGGACAAAGAGTTGGACTACCAAGCCTGCTAGGACAAGGAGTTGGACTACCAAGCCTGCTAGGACAAGGAGATGGACTACCAAGCCTGCTAGGACAAGGAGTTGGACTACCAAGCCTGCTAGGACAAGGAGATACAGCTTCAATTAGCACTGACATGTCAAGTGAGAGGAGTCAGAGCCCTTTAGCCCAATGGCATCAGAATCAAACAGGCTACCCCAAACAAGTGCAGAAGTCTTTGAAGCTGTTGTTCAGAGGTAATTAAAATGCAGTACCCTCTGTGTGTAAAAAATGATAAGGCAAGAAAATAGTACAGAATGAAGCTCCTTATGGAAAATCAAGAGACACTTTTTGCTGACTGTTATTAAAAATGGGAACATAAGCAACTTAATCTTCCACACAGACCATCCTCTGGCATGGCACAGTGCTAAATTAATACACTACCACTCTGTTAAGAGAGGGGGTGTTAACGAGGAGTGGAAGGATATTATTATCAGGTTATTATTATTAGGATATTAGACAACGAGGACTCTGAGTCAGCTAATATAAATCTCTATAAGTCTGGAACAGTATTGGTACAGGGCAACCCCAAACAGTTTCAGCTGGACTTTCACCTAATCAAAGAAGTAGCTCAGCAAGAGAAACTCTCCCTTGAGAAAGATACCCCCACCCCGAGCTTGTCAGACCAGACCTCTTCATTTTAAAACCCCACAAACGAGCAACCCCAAGCGGAAAGTCAACCTCCCAGCACAGAGTACTACTCCCTCATTGAAATGAAGGATAAATTCACCCAGCTGGAGGTAAGGCAGGTGGAGCTGGAATAGCAGGTGATTACACTACAGTCAGCACAGACCCAGTCAACAGTCCAGCACAACAACAACCCCTTAACTAGACCTGGAGAGCTGGAGGTGGAGAGAGACATGTCTGCACTCTGGACTGTAATGAGACAACATAAACAGGACAAAGAGCAGGAGAAGAACAAAGCACTAGAGGAGAGGATCAGACTGCTGGAGAAGAGGGTGAGGGGGATGACATGTGACAGAGAACAACCTACAAGAGAGGTGGCCACCCCCACAGAAAAGTTTGCAGAAAAGCCCACCCCTGACCATAGCATCAAAACCACAGCGGGACAGACAAATGAAGAACCCTAAGCCCAGGGGATCTCATCCCCTTTGACCACCACCCCTGACAGCCACCCTGATAGCCCTCCTGACAACCCCTCAACACCCACTGCGGAAATACACAAGACACAGAATGTACTCCTAATGGACTCAAATGGGACATATTTACAAGAAAGAACAAAAATCCCGAACACAGAGTGTCTAAACTCTGGTGTCCAAACACCCAGCGCACCCTAGACCTTCGGTCTGAGGACCAACTAGGTTCACCTAGCCACATAATAATACACACAGGCACAAATGACCCGAGAGCACAGCAGGAAAGGGTGGCCACAGCACTGAAGGGAGTGATTGAAAAAGCTTCTTCTACTTTCCCCAAAGCACAAGTGGTTATCTCCACCCTGCTACCATGAAAAGACGTCCACTCTGATACAATACAGTGGGTAAATGCAAGTATTTCCCAAGACTGTGCCTCAAAAACAAATGTTTTCCTGGCCCACCACTCCACCCCGGACTTGAACAGCCTTTACGACCAATCCAACCCCCCCAAGTCAACCATGCCCACACCCCATTTAGGCACCCTCAGATCAGACCTATGCCCCTCCTTCCCAACCCATGCCTCCCACTCCCGCAAAGAGGTCCTCAAATGGAAGTCACACATACACCCAGGCCGTGAGTGGGCAAACAGGCCCAACCCCCACTCTTACACTAGCCCAAGCTAATAGAATGTACCAGATGCTAAGCAGGCTCTGGTCCAACTTACTGGCCTGAGGCCAAACCACACAACCAACAACATTGGACACTTTATGGAACACAAAGCCTTCACTATCTCATCCTGGAATATCCAAGGCCTGAGGTCATCTGCATTTGGCCTAAAGAGCTGAAATTCATCAAATAAATCGGAAATACAAACATTGTGATCCTACAAGAAACATGATAGTGAGGAGACGGACCCACTGGTTGTCCTCTAGGTTACAGAGACCTGGTAGTCCCATCCAACAAACTACCAGGTGTGAAACAGGGAAGGGACTGCTAATTTGGTTTAGAGCAGACCTAATTCACTCTGTTAAATGAATCAAAACAGGAACAATTTACATTCGGCTAGAAATTCAAAAGGAAATGATCTTAACAGAGAAAAATGTCCTCCTGTGTGTTGCCTATATCGCCCCACTAGAATCCCCATACTTTAATGAAGACAGCTTCTCCATCCTGGCGGGGGAAATTAATAATTTCCAGGCTCAGGGATATCTACTAGTCTATGGCGACCTAAATGCCAGAACTCCTACCATAGGAGTCCCCTCAAAGTCTATCATAGTGACTACAGTGAGGGAACAAAGTATTTGATCCCCTGCTGATTTTGTACGTTTGCCCACTGACAAAGAAATGATCAGCCTATCATTTTAACGGTAGGGTTATTTGAACAGTGAGAGACAGAATAACAACAAAAATATCCAGAAAAACGCATGTCAAAATGTTATAAATTGATTTGCATTTTAATGAGGGAAATAAGTATTGACCTCTCTGCAAAACATGACTTAGTACTTGGTGGCAAAACCATTGTTGGCAATCACAGAGGTCAGACGTTTCTTGTAGTTGGCCACCAGGTTTGCACACATCTCAGGAGGGATTTTGTCCTACTCCTCTTTGCAGATCTTTTCCAAGTCACTAAGGTTTCTAGGCTGGCGTTTGACAACTCGAACCTTCAGCTCCCTCCACATATTTTCTATGGGATTAAGGTCTGGAGACTGGCTAGGCCACTCCATGACCTTAATCAAATCAAATCAAATGTATTTATATAGCCCTTCGTACATCAGCTGATATCTCAAAGTGCTGTACAGAAACCCAGCCTAAAACCCCAAACAGCAAGCAATGCAGGTGTAGAAGCACGGTGGCTAGGAAAAACTCCCTAGAAAGGCCAACACCTAGGAAGAAACCTAGAGAGGAACCAGACTATGTGGGGTGGCCAGTCCTCTTCTGGCTGTGCCGGGTGGAGATTATAACAGAACATGGCCAAGATGTTCAAATGTTCATAAATGACCAGCATGGTCGTATAATAATAAGGTAGAACAGTTGACACTGGAGCAGCAGCACGGTCAGGTGGACTGGGGACAGCAAGGAGTCATCATGTCAGGTAGTCCTGGGGCATGGTCCTTCTTCTTAATGTGCTTCTTCTTGAGCCACTCCTTTGTTGCCTTGGCCGTGTGTTTTGGGTCATTGTCATGCTGGAATACCCATCCACGACCCATTTTCAATGCCCTGGCTGAGGGAAGGAGGTTCTCACCCGAGATTTGACGGTACATGGGCCCGTCCACCGTCCCTTTGATGCGGTGAAGTTGTCCTGTCCCCTTAGCAGAAAAACACCCCCAAAGCATAATGTTTCCACCTCCATGTTTGACGGTGGGGACGGTGTTCTTGGGGTCATAGGCAGCATTCCTCCTCCTCCAAACACGGCGAGTTGCGTTGATGCCAAAGAGCTCCATTTTAGTCTCATGTGACCACAACACTTTCACCTAGTTGTCCTCTGAATCATTCAGATGTTCATTGGCAAACTTCAGAAGGGCATGTATATGTGCTTTCTTGAGCAGGGGCACCTTGCGGGTGCTGCAGGATTTCAATCCTTCATGGCGTAGTGTGTTACCAATTATTTTCTTGGTGACTATGGTCCCAGCTGCCTTGAGATCATTGACAAGATCCTCCCGTGTAGTTCTGGGCTGATTCCTCACCATTCTCATGATCATTGCAACTCCACGAGGTGAGATCTTGCACGGAGCCCCAGGCCGAGGGACATTGACAGTTCTTTTGTGTTTCTTCCATTTGAGTATAATCGCACCAACTGTTGTCACCTTCTCACCAAGTTGCTTGGCGATGGTCTTGTAGCCCATTCCAGCCTTGTGTAGGTCTACAATCTTGTCCCTGACATCCTTGGAGAGCTCGTTGGTCTTGGCCATGGTGGAGAGTTTGGAATCTGATTGATTTATTGCTTCTGTGGACAGGTGTCTTTTATACAGGTAACAAACTGAGACTAGAAGCATTCCCTTTAAGAGTGTGCTCCTAATCTCAGCTCGTTACCTGTATAAAAGACACCTGGGAGCCAGACATCCTTCTGGTTGAGAGGGTGTCAAATACTTATCTCCCTCATTAAAATGCGAATCAATTTATAATACTTTTGACATGCGTTTTTCTGGGACAAACAACAAATTGAGACTCTCCATGCAGAATTCTGCAAAAATATCCTCCGTGTACAATGTAAAACACCAAATAATGTATGCAGAGCAGAATTAGGCCGATACCCACTAAATAAAAAAACACAGAAAAGAGCAGTTAAATTCTATAACCACCTAAAAGGAAGTGATATCCATACCTTCCATAACAAAGCCATCACCTACAGAGAGATGAACCTGGAGAAGAGCCCCCTAAGCAAGCTGGTCCTGGGGCTCTGTTCACAAACACAAACAGACCCCACAGCGCCCCAGGACAGCAACACAGTTAGACCCAACCAAATCATGAGAAAACAAAAAGATAATTACTTGACACACTGGAAAGAATTAACAAAAAAACTGAGTAAACTAGAATGCTATTTGGCCCTAAACACAGTACACGTCGGCAGAATACCTGACCACTGTGACTGACCCAAACTTAAGGCAATCTTTGACTATATACAGACTCAGTGAGCATATCCTTGCTATTGAGAAAGGCCGCCGTAGACAGACATGGCTCTCAAGAGAAGACCGGCTATGTGCACACTGCCCACAAAATGAGGTGGAAACTGAGCTGCACTTCCTAACCTCCTGCCAAATGTATGACAATATTAGAGACACATATTTCCCTCAGAAAACACAGATCCACAAAGAATTCGAAAACAAACCTGATTTTGATAAACTCCCATATCTACTGGGTGAAATACCAGTGTGACATCACAGCAGCAAGATTTGTGACCTTTTGCCACAAGAAAAGGGCAACCGGTGAACAACAAACACCATTGTAAATACAACCCATATTTATGTTGATTTATTTTCCCTTTTTTACTTTAACCATTTGCACATCCTTACAATACTGTTTTTATACATAATATGACATTTGTAACTTCTGTGAGTGTAATGTTTACTGTTCATTTTTATTGTTTATTTAACTTTTGTATATTATCTACTTCACTTGCTTTGGCAAAGTTAACATATGTTTCCCATGCCAATAAAGGGCCTTGAATTGAATTGAAGAGAATAACTGAAGATGTCTCTTCACTGGTGTGTTGGGAGTTAGCCGTCTCTGGTGTGTTGGGAGTTAGCTGTCTCTGTCTCTGGGGAAAATTAGTTAGCAGTCTCTGTTTCTGGGGTGAAGGAGTTAGCCGTCTCTGTTTCTGGGGTGAAGGAGTTAGCTGACTCTGTTTCTGGGGTGAAGGAGTTAGCTGTCTCTGTGATGAAGAAGTTAGCTGTCTCTGTTTCTGGGGTGAAGGAGTTAGCCGTCTCTGTTTCTGGGGTGAAGGAGTTAGCTGTCTCTGTTTCTGGGGTGAAGGAGTTAGCTGACTCTGTTTCTGGGGTGAAGGAGTTAGCCGTCTCTGTTTCTGGGGTGAAGGAGTTAGCTGACTCTGTTTCTGGGGTAAAGGAGTTAGCTGACTCTGTTTCTGGGGTGAAGGAGTTAGCTGTCTCTGTTTCTGGGGTGAAGGAGTTAGCTGACTCTGTTTCTGGGGTGAAGGAGTTAGCTGTCTCTGTTTCTGGGGTGAAGGAGTTAGCTGACTCTGTTTCTGGGGTGAAGGAGTTAGCTGTCTCTGTTTCTGGGGTGAAGGAGTTAGCTGTCTCTGCTTTCTGGGGTGAAGGAGTTAGCTGTCTCTGTTTCTGGGGTGAAGGAGTTAGCTGTCTCTGCTTCTGGGGTGAAGGAGTTAGCTGTCTCTGGGGGTGAAGGAGTTAGCTGTCTCTGTTTCTGGGGTGAAGGAGTTAGCTGACTCTGTTTCTGGGGTGAAGGAGTTAGCTGTCTCTGTGATGAAGAAGTTAGCTGTCTCTGTTTCTGGGGTGAATGAGTTAGCTGTCTCTGGGGTGGAGAAGATAGCTGTTTCTGTCTCTGTGGTGAAGAAGTTAGCTATCTCTGTTTCTGAGGTGAAGGAGTTAGCTGTCTATGTGATGAAGAAGTTAGCTGTCTGTTTCTGGGGTGAAGGAGTTAGCTGTCTCTGTTTCTGGGGTGAAGGAGTTAGCTGACTCTGTTTCTGGGGTGAAGGAGTTAGCTGTATCTGTGATGAAGAAGTTAGCTGTCTCTGTTTCTGGGGTGAATGAGTTAGCTGTCTCTGGGGTGGACAAGTTAGCTGTCTCTGTCTCTGTGGTGAAGAAGTTAGCTGTTTCTGTCTCTGGGGTGGAGAAGTTAGCTGTCTCTGTCTCTGGGATGAAGAATTTAGCTGTTTCTGTTTCTGGGGTGGAGAAGATAGCTGTCCCTGGGGTGAAGGAGTTAGTTGTCTCTGGGGTGGAGAAGATAGCTGTCTCTGTGGTGAAGGAGTTAGTTGTCTCTGTTTCTGGGGTGGAGAAGATACCTGTCTCTGTCTCTGGGGTGGAGACGATAGCTGTCTCTGTGATGAAGAAGTTAGCTGTTTCTGTTTCTGGGGTGGAGAAGATAGCTGTCCCTGGGGTGGAGAAGATAGCTATCTCTGTTTCTGGGGTGAAGGAGTTAGCAGTCTGTTTCTGGGGTGAAGGAGTTAGCTGTCTCTGTGATGAAGAAGTTAGTTGTCTCTCTCTCTGGGGTGAAGAAGTTAGCGGTCTCTGTCTCTGTGGTGAATAAGTTAGCGGTGTCTGTCTCTGTGGTGAAGAAGTTAGCTGTCTCTGTCTCTGTGGTGAAGAGGTTAGCTGTCTCTGTCTCTGTGATTATGAAGTTAGCTGTCTCTCTCTCTGGGGTGAAGAAGTTAGCAGTCTCAGTCTCTGGGGAAAATTAGTTAGCCGTCTCATGGGTGAAGGAGTTGGCTGTCTCTCTCTCTCTTTAGCTGTCTCTAGGGTGTATGAGTTAGCTGTCTCTTGGGTGAAGAAGTTAGCGGTCTCAGTCTCTGGGGAAAATTAGTTAGCTGTCTCATGGGTGAAGGAGTTTGCTGTCTCTCTCTCTCTTTAGCTGTCTCTGTCTCTAGGGTGTATGAGTTAGCTGTCTCTTGGGTGAAGGAGTTTGCTGTCTCTCTCTCTGTCTGTAGGGTGAATAAGTTAGCTGTCTGCCTCTGGGGTGAAGAAGTTAGCTGTCTCTCTCTCTGTCTTTAGGGTGAATAAGTTAGCTGTCTGCCTCTGGGGTGAAGAAGTTAGCTGTCTCTCTCTCTGTCTGTAGGGTGAATAAGTTAGCTGTCTGCCTCTGGGGTGAAGAAGTTAGCTGTCTCTCTCTCTGTCTGTAGGGTGAATAAGTTAGCTGTCTGCCTCTGGGGTGAAGAAGTTAGCTGTCTGCCTCTGGGGTGAAGAAGTAAGCTTTCTCTCTCTGTCTGTAGGGTGAAGAAGTTAGCTGTCTGCCTCCGGGGTGAAGAAGTTAGCTGTCTCTCTCTGTCTGTAGGGTGAAGAAGTTAGCTGTCTGCCTCCGGGGTGAAGAAGTTAGCTGTCTGCCTCCGGGGTGAAGAAGTTAGCTGTCTCTCTCTGTCTGTAGGGTGAAGAAGTTAGCTGTCTGCCTCCGGGGTGAAGAAGTAAGCTGTCTCTCTCTGTCTGTAGGGTGAAGAAGTTAGCTGTCTGCCTCCGGGGTGAAGAAGTTAGCTGTCTCTCTCTCTGTCTGTAGGGTGAAGAAGTTAGCTTTCTGCCTCCGGGGTGAAGAAGTTAGCTGTCTCTCTCTCTGTCTGTAGGGTGAAGAAGTTAGCTGTCTGCCTCCGGGGTGAAGAAGTTAGCTGTCTGCCTCTGGGGTGAAGAAGTAAGCTGTCTCTCTCTGTCTGTAGGGTGAAGAAGTTAGCTGTCTGCCTCCGGGGTGAAGAAGTTAGCTGTCTGCCTCCGGGGTGAAGAAGTTAGCTGTCTGCCTCTGGGGTGAAGAAGTAAGCTGTCTCTCTCTGTCTGTAGGGTGAAGAAGTTAGCTGTCTCTCTCTCTGTCTGTAGGGTGAAGAAGTTAGCTGTCTGCCTCCGGGGTGAAGAAGTTAGCTGTCTGCCTCTGGGGTGAAGAAGTAAGCTGTCTCTCTCTGTCTGTAGGGTGAAGAAGTTAGCTGTCTGCCTCCGGGGTGAAGAAGTTAGCTGTCTCTCGATTGCTGATGGATGTATGCAAAAGTATTTTATTTTTTATCTCTTTACACTGGAGGGTAGAGTTGACTTTAAACCCTTAGAACAAGTGGCAGAAATGTTTATTAGGGATCCCCATTAGCTACTGCCAAGGCAGCTACTCGTCTTGGTGTCCAAACAAATTTAGGCACTTACTGTACATCACACAAACAACTAAAATGTAAACAGTACATCATAAAACATTATTACACCACTACATATCTACAACACAAAATGTATAATAGCAACATACAACAATATTATAATGTACATGTTTGCAGAGTCTGTGTGCTGGTGTGTGTGTCTCTTCACAGTCCGCGTTATCCTATAAGATGTAGTTTTATCAGTTTTTTAAATCAGATTTTACTGCATACATGAGTTACTTGATTTGGAATAGAGTTTCATGTAGTAATGGCTCAGTGTCGTCCTGTGCTTTTCCCGCATTCTGGTCTGGACTTGGGGACTGTGAAGAGACCCCTGGTGGCATGTCTTGTGGGGTTTGTATGGTTGTCTGAGCTGTGTGTTAGCTGTTTAAACAGACAGCTTGGTGCTTTCCAACATGTCAGTACCTCTCACAAAGACAAGTAGTGATGTAGTCAATATTTGAGCCAGGAGAGATTGACATGCATACCATTGATGTTAGCGCTCTGTTACCATTTAAGGGTCAGACGTGCTGCTCTGTTCGGGGCCAACTGTAATTTGGCTATGCTCTTCTTTGTAGCACTTGACCATATGACTGGGTAGTAGTCCAAGTGTGACAAAACTAGGGCCTGTAAGACTTGTATTGTTGATAGCAATGTCAAAAAAGCAGAGCAGTGGTTTATTATGGACAGACTTCTGAACCAATTGGACTCATCAGACCAAAGGACAGATTTCCACCTGTCTAATGTCCATTACTCGTGTTTTTTGGACCAAATAAGTTTCTTCTTATTGGTGTAATTTAGTAGTGGTTTCTTTGCAGCAATTCAACCATGAAGGCCTGATTCACACAGGCTCCTCTGAACAGTTGATGTTGAGATGTGTCTGTTACATGAACTCTGTGAAGCATTTATTTGGGCTGCATCCTGATGTGCAGTTAACTCTAATGAATGTATCCTCTGCAGCAGAGGTTTGGGTCTTCCTTTCCTGTGGAGTTCCTCATGAGAGCCAGTTTCATCATAGCGCTTGATTGTTTTTGCAACTGCCCTTGAATAAACTTTCAAAGTTCTTGAAATTTTCCAAAATGAATGACCCTCATGTGTTTAGCTAATGTTGGTCTGTCATTTCTCTTTGCTAATCTGAGTTGTTTTTGCAATAATATGGACTTGGTCTTTTACCAAATATGTCTTCTATATACTGTACCACCCTTGCCTTGTCAGAGCTGATTGGCTAAAAAGATTAAGAATTAAATAAATTCCACAAATTGACTTTTAACAAGGCACAGCTGTGTATTGAAATGCATTCCAGGTGACTACCTCATGAAGCTGGTTGAGAAAATGCCAAGAGTTTTCAAAGCTTTCATCAAGGCAAAGGGTGGCTGCTTTGAAGAATCTCAAATATAGAATACATTTTGATTTGTTTAACACATTTTTTGGTTACGGCATGATTCCATTTGTGTCATTTGTGTTTCGATGTCTTCACTATTATTCTACAATGTAGAAAAAAGTAAAAAATAACGAAAAACCCTAGAATGAGTCGGTGTGACCAAACCTTTGAATTGTACGGTATGTTTTTCCAGCTGCAGATTATGATCGAAAAGCTGCACTGAAGTCTAACAGAACTCCCACAAGCTTCTTATTATAAATTTATTTCAGCCAATCGTCAGTCATTGGTGCAAGTGACGTCAAACAATTTATTGTCCAAAGTTTACTAAGGGTTGGTAACATGCTGATTGGTCAGCTTTTTAAGCCAGTAAAGTGGGCTTTACTGTTGTTGGGTATAATAAATGACTTTTGCTTCCCTCTAGGCCTGAGGACACACACTTTCCTGTAGGTTTACATTGAAGAGTTGGCAAATAGAAGTGGCAATATATTCCACGATCATCCTCAGTCATTTTCCTTACAAGTTATCAGAGCCAGGTGGCTTGTCATTGTTCATAGACAACAATAAGTATTTTTCACCTCTTCCACACTCACTTTATGGAATTCTAAATTACAATGCTTGTCTTTCACATTTTTTGGTCAGTCATGAATGGACATGTAGGTTCAGAGTTTGTTGTTGGCATGTCAATGTTGACAATGAAAAAAAAACAATTAAAGTCACCATAGGTCTCATGGTGAAATCCTTCCTCTCCGGCAACTGAGTTATGAACGACGCCATTGACTGGGTGTATTGAAACTCCGTCCACCATCCATTATTATTATGATTATCCCTCAATTATCCCTCAGCTCAAAGTGATAATCAATGTCTGAGTTTTTTTAATATTTTTTTTACCCGTCTACCAATTGGTGCCTTTCTTTTCGGGCTTTGAAAAACCTTGCTGGTCTTCGTGGTTGAATCTGTGTTTGAAATTCACTGCTACACTGAGAGACCTTACAGATAATTGTATGTGCGGGGGGGACAGTGATGAGGTAGGCATTCAAAAATCATGTTAAACTCTATTATTGCACACAGAGTGAGTCAATGCAACTTATTATGTGACTTGTTAAGCACATTTCTACTCCTGAACTTATTTAGGCTTGTCATAACAAAGTGGTTGAATACCTATTGACTCAAGACATTTCAGATTTTCATTTTTTATTAATTTGTAAACATTTCTAAAAACATAATTCGAATTTGACATCATGGGGTATTGTATGTAGGCCAGTGACAAAACATCTCAATTGAATCCATTTTAAATTTAGCCTGTAAGACAACAAAATGTAGATCAAGCCCGAAATGTGCGATGTCGTAGGGAGTTGTAGTTTCCATCAGGGAAATATTCTACATAGTTTAGTGCAGAAATGTGGTAATTAACTACAATGACCTTAATCCATTCCGCACCTACTTATTCGGTCAAGAACACACATTTGACAGGGATAGGGAGCAGTTGTTTAACAATACAGTACTAGATCTATGAGTGATAGTTGGTATTCAGCAGTCATAACAGTATGCCTCTTTTACTTTGAAGAACTACTAAAATACTTATTTTGTCAGACAGCAGCTCCTTAAATATGAGATGAGGACTTGGAATGAATAATAAAGTCTTCAAATAGGCTGAAAAAATTGTGTATATACACAACTCAAATATTTGATTAAAGTCATGTGAATTAATTATGGTTGATAAATGATAAGCAGTAATGGGCACTCACTACCATCATGGGATTTTTATTAATTGTTTTAATCTGTGTTTGTTACAGCATTCAACCCACATAATGCATTTAATTAAAAAACATTATAATAATTGAAACAGAAATTGAAAACCATTATTCTTTTTTTTTCATAATCAAACTCGAAACCTTTAGAAAGCACTAATCAGTCAGCACTACAGATGACATGTTTTTGTTTTTGTTTGGGCTGGTCTAATAAAATAATTCCACACATACAGCATCAGTCAAAGGTTTGGAAGCAACCAACAACTCATTCAAGGGATTTTCTTTATCTTTACTATTTTCTACATTGTAGAATAATAGTTAAAACATCAACACTGTGAAATAACATATATTGAATCATTTAGTAACCAAAAAAAGTGTTAAACAAATACAAATATATGTTATATTTGAAATTCTTCTAAGTAGCCACCCTTAATCAAAGCTTTGCACACTCTTGGCATTCTCTCAACCAGTTTTATTTATATCAATTCAAATCAAATTGTATTTGTCACATGTGGCGAATACAACAGGTAACCTTACAGTGAAATGCTTACTTACAAGACCTTAACCAGCAATGCTTTAAGAAGTTCAGAAAAAAGTGTTAAGTAAAACAATAGATAAGTAAAACATTTAAAATAGAAAATCAAAGTCACCTGGAATGCATTTCAATTAACAGGTGTGCCTGTTAAAAGTTCATTTGTGGAATTTATTTCCTTCTTAATGTGTTTGAGCCAATCAGTGGTGTTGTGACAAGGTATGCGTTGTATACAGAAGATAGCCCTAGTCCATAATATGGCAAGAACAGCTCAAATAAGCAAAGAGAAATGACAGTCCATCATTACTTTAAGACATGAAGGTCAGTCAATCCGGAAAATGTATGTTACGACATTACTTCTTACAGTGTAAACATTGTCTGGTATTGCTGTTTTGTATTCTTCAAAAAATGGAAGTGAATGTTCTACCCTTATCTCTGGTAGCTGTGGATGTATTTCAGTAATATTTCGGGAAATATATGACCAACATTTTGGCCAAAGAACCTTCACCAGGGTGTAGCTAAATGGTTCTTATCACATCTTTATAGTGTACTATATTGATTGATTGGTTGAATTTATAAATTGATTGATTTGTCGATTGATTAATGTGTTGGCATTAGCATACTTACCATTGAAGGTGACACTGCGGATGTACTTGAGTAGTTTCTTGCCCCCAGCTAGGTCCATATCTTCACAGATCCCTGAGACATCGGGACACAGGTCTCTCTGCATGTTGTGAAGGGCATGGGCCAGCGCGTACACCGCATCGATCACAAACTGAACCTTCCCCTCCTGTTCGTACTTAGAGTCAATCCCGATCCGCTCCTGGCCTGTGGATGAAAAGAGAAGAATATTCCAATATGTATTTTTGAATAGATCCTGCCTGACTTCTCGTCCTGTCTGACGTCCTGATTTGTACTGTTTTTGCTTACTTAACTTCACTAGGGTAGGGGGCAGCATTCTGAATTTTGGATGAAAAGCGTGCCCATATTAAACTGCCTGCTACTCAGGCCCAGAAGATAGGATATGCATATAATTAGTGGATTTGGATAGAACACACTCTAAAGTTTCCAAAACTGTTAAAATAATGTCTGTGTATAACAGAACTGATATGGTGAAAACCAGATGAAAGTCCAACCAGGAAGTACTGTTTTTCCATTGAAAGCCTTTCCACCATACAAAGACTTAGGACCCAGTTCACAAGCTCTATGGCTTCTTCTACATGTGGCCAGTCTTTAGGCATAGTTTCAGGCTTTTACTCTGAAAAATGAGGGAGATACAGCACTTTCAATCAGTGGCCAGTGGACATTTCCAGAAATCAGCCATGCGCCTGATCGGGAATATGCCTTTCTTGTTTCTTTTTTTCTATTGACAAAGCTTTTGTCCGGTTGAAATATTATTTATTATTTATGGCAAAAACAACCGGAGAATTGATTTCAAACATCATTTGGCATGCTTCTACTAACTTTTATTGTACTTTAAAAAAAAACTTTTCATCTGGACTTGAGCATTCGGATTACTGGACAAAACGCACAAACAAAAAGGAGGTTTTTGGTCATAAAGAGGGACATTATCGAACAAAACTAACATTTATTGTCTAACATGGAGACCTGGGAGTGCCACCAGATGAAGATAAACAAAGGTAAGTGATTCATTTCAATGCTATTTCTGACTTTTGTGACACTCTCCTTGTTTGGAAAATGGCTGTATGGGTTTCTGTGGCCAGGTGCTGACCTAACATAATCGCATAGTGTGCTTTCGCTGTAAAGCCTTTTTGAAATCTGACACAGCGGTTGCATTAAGGAGAAGTTTATCTTTATTCGTATGTTTAACACTTGTATCGTTTATCAATGTTTAAAATCAGTATTTCTGTAATTTGATGTGGCTCTCTGCACTTTCACCGGATGTTTGTTTGAGACAATGCATTTCTGAACATAACGCGCCAACGTAAACTCAGATTTTTGGATATAAATAAGAACTTTATCGAACAAAACATACATGTATTGTGTAACATGAAGTCCTATGAGTGCCATCTGATGAAGATCATCAAAGGTTAGTGATTAATTTAATCGCTATTTCTGACTTGTGAGCCCTCTCCTTGGCTGGAAAATGTCTGTATGGTTTTCTGTGACTAGGTGCTGACCTAATATAATTGCATGGTGTGCTTTCACGGTAAATCCTTTTTGAAATCGGACACTGTGGTTGGATTTACAAGATGTTTATCTTTAAAATGGTGTGTAATACTTGTACGTTTGAGGAATTGTAATTATGGGATTTCTGTTGTTTTGAATTTGGCACCCTGCACTTTCACTGGCTGTTGTCGAGGTGGGATGCTAGTTACGAAACGACTTCTGCTTAATAACTGGGTAAATATGGGACATTACTTTAAATTTGCATTAAAGGGGCAATCTGCAATTTCTACATCCGTATAAATGAATAATGTGAACCCATTGATTCTTGAAGAATATAACTTGTAAATGCCTGATGAGCTTAATTCAAATCTTATTCTATCAGGATCCAAAATATAAGCTTGTTTTAGTTCAATGTTTGTAAAAAATGTAAATATGAGCAAATACTATCTAGGGGTGGGGGGTTCTAAACTGACATATGGAATTGTTTTAAGATGGTCATACTATAGATCATTTAGCTATATGATTTTGAATTTTAGGACCATGTTAGGTATCCAAAAATCCTATAAATATATATATTTTTTAAATAATATATTGAATTTGAACTTTACTACTATAGTCCAGAGAAATGAATTGAATAACACATTCATAAATGGCAAAAAATGACAGTCAAGAAATGTATAATATGAAACAAGTTTTTGAAGTGTTTGTCCTATATCTAGGAAATATAAGAAAGCCCAGGAAATATATATATATATATGTTTTTTTACACATATTAAACCATTTTCTGGGAGTGGGCACAAAACTATCTTCATCTTTCCATTCATTTTTTTGGGAGTGGGCACAAAACTATCTTCATCTTTCCATTAATTTTTTTGGTCCCATGACACTTGTTGGGTCATAGAGAAAAAGAGAACATCGTGATAATCTCCCCCTTCCACAGTGGGGTCACATTAGTTTGTAGCCCAAACAGTTCGGACGCTACAGACAGAAGTTACCAAGTTACCAGGCACATAGATGTTACCAAGTTACCAAGCACATAGATGTTACCAAGTTACCAAGAACATAGACGTTACCAAGTTACCAAGCACATAGACGTTACCAAGTTACCAAGCACATAGATGTTACCAAGTTGCCAAGCACATAGACGTTACCAAGTTACCAAGCACATAGACGTTACCAAGTTACCAAGCACATAGACGTTACCAAGTTACCAAGCACATAGACGTTACCAAGTTACCAAGCACATAGACGTTACCAAGTTACCAAGCACATAGACGTTACCAAGTTACCAAGCACATAGACTTTATCAAGTTACCAAGCACATAGACGTTACCAAGTTACCAACACATAGACGTTACCAAGTTACCAAGCACATAGACGTTACCAAGTTACCAAGCACATAGACGTTACCAAGTTACCAAACACATAGACATTACCAAGTTACCAAGCACATAGACGTTACCAAGTTACCAAGCACATAGACGTTACCAAGTTACCAAGCACATAGACGTTACCAAGTTACCAAGCACATAGACGTTTTACCAAGTTACCAAGCACATAGACGTTACCACCAAGACGTTACCAAGCACATAGACGTTACCAAGTTACCAAGCAGACAAGTACCAAGCACATAGACGTTACCAAGTTACCAGTAGACGTTACCAAGTTACACACATAGACGTTACCAAGTTACCAAGCACATAGACGTTACCAACCAAGTTACCAAGCACATAGACGTTACCAAGTTACCAAGCACATAGACGTTACCAAGTTACCAAGCACATAGACGTTACCAAGTTACCAAGCACATAGACGTTACCAAGCACATTTACCAAGTTACCAAGCACATAGACGTTACCAAGTTACCAAGCACATAGACGTTACCAAGTTACCAAGCACATAGACTTTACCAAGTTACCAAGCACATAGACTTTACCAAGTTACCAAGCACATAGACTTTACCAAGTTACCAAGCACATAGACTTTACCAAGTTACCAAGCACATAGACGTTACCAAGTTACCAAGCACATAGACGTTACCAAGTTACCAAGCACATAGACGTTACCAAGTTACCAAGCACATAGACGTTACCAAGTTACCAAGCACATAGACATTACCAAGTTACCAAGCACATAGACGTTACCAAGTTACCAAGCACATAGACGTTACCAAGTTACCAAGCACATAGACTTTACCAAGTTACCAAGCACATAGACGTTGCCAAGTTACCAAGCACATAGACTTTACCAAGTTACCAAGCACATAGACGTTACCAAGTTACCAAGCACATAGACGTTACCAAGTTCGTACGAGTCCCCTGACACTTGTGGGGGGTCCATAGAGTGGTAATAATAGCTTGTAGGTTAAATCGTTCGGACTCGGATGTTTTCTTGAGAAGACTGATTTTGAGGAAATTGACAGTTTGGTTGTATTATGATGGTTACATGAATTGGACATGCTGTTTAATCTGCTCATTACTAAGGCTTCACATTAGTTCACATGATCAAGTGAACTCATGGAATTACACAGAGGCTTGTCTGGACATTTGAATCGCTGTTTTATCTTGAACAGTTGCATTTCTTTGGAGGGATCTGCTCTCTACCTTCTCTGAATTTATTTGGGAGAATTACAGACTTTGGGAGAATTACAATGAAAGTCAAAACCACTGTGTACTATTCCAAACATTTTACCTTAACCCATGAGTATAAGCCTTGTCAAAGCCTGGAGAGAGGAGTACAACTCAATCAATCAAATGCATTTATAAAGCCCTTTTTACATCAGTAGATGTCACAAGGTGCTGTACAGAAACCCAGCCTAAAACCACAAACAGCAACCAATGCAGGTGTAGAAGCACCACGGCTAGGAAAAACTCCCTAGAATTGCGGGAACCTACAGTAGGAAGAAACCTAGAGAGGAACCAGGCTCTGAGGGGTGGCCAGTCCGGCTGTTCCGGGTGGAGATTATAAGAGCACATGGCCATTAAGGCCAGATTGTCCTTCAAGATGTTCAAACGTTCATAGATGACCAGCAGGATCAAATAATAATCACAGTTGTTGTCGAGGGTTGCAACAGATCAGTACCTCAGGAGTAAATGTAATTTGGCTTTTCATAGCCAAGCATTCAGAGGTCGAGACAGCAGGTGCGTCAGAGAAAAAGAAAGAGAGAGAGAGAGAGAGTCAAAAACAGCAGATCCGGGTCAAGGTAACATATCCGGGTTCCATAGCCGCAAACAGAACAGTTGAAACTGGAGCAGCAGCATGACCATGTGGGGACATCCAGGAGTCATCAGGCCAGGTAGTCCTGAGGCATAGTATCATTTAAAAAAATACAAAAATAATTTGATGAATCATTGTATTTGGCTTTGACTGCTATTAGCCCATACAAATGCATTGATTAACGTATTCACTACATGGAGGAACAGATAGTCCCCCCAAAAAACATTTTTTTTAGTTTGTTCTGAAGTGCCTGTCCTATATCTGAGAGATATAGGACAGAACAGAAAATATTAGTTTTAAACCCCTTATTTTGTCACTAAACATACTCCATATATATTGTTCGTGACAGTCTCACCTTTACACAGACGGGTCATACTAGTGTGTAGCCCAAACTGTTTGGAAGCTGCAGACACAAGTTGGCAGATCGGCTGCACCGACTTCAAACAAGTCCCAAGACTCTTGTGGGTCGTACAGCAAAACAGAGAAAAGCGGTCATAATAGTTTGTAAGTCAAGCTGTTCCGACGCTACAGACAATTTTGTGAGAAGACCGATTTTTGGGATGTCTCATGGTCTGACAAACACCGCTCTAGCTCTGTCACCTTTCACCACAGATGAGGAAGTGCGACATCGGCGAATTTGGTGGATTGAGAAGCATCCAATGTAACAAAACCCAGATATCTCTAGTTTAAACAGAATGATTTTAATGGGATTTTTTATTTATTATGCTAATTACATTTCAGTGGAGCGCAGACATCAACCTTAGGGGGTTAAATGATACCACACAGAGAGACATATTCACATCTCAAATGCATTGTATGGCAGTGATTGTACACTGACATTTTCCTTGAAAAATAGAAAATAATGATTCAACTATGATGATAATAACAACAACAATGGTGAAGCCCAAAGTGTGTTTGATCATCAAAATCCTAATCTCCTTTCATCATAGATTTGAATTACCACTTGTTTTTTGTTGTTTTCCCACCTTTATTTAACCAGGTAGGCTAGTTGAGAACAAGTTCTCATTTACATTTAATGTTGCACTGTCATTATTCAATTTAGACCCAATCCTAATTTCTACTGCTTCATTTTGTCACATATTTACAGGGCTTCTGTTAGGGAAAAAAAAAATAGCTAGCTAAACAACAGTTTGTTGCGTTACTTAACTCAAGATATGTACAGTACATCATCTGACTCTGTAGAGTTAAGTTCTTTCCTTCTGTACATTTTGGTACTATTTCTGATTCAGCGGACAGAAAGTGGAATTTAATTTAATCCGTTTTAATTTATACTACCTTTTGTTTTTATCCTCTGACGTATTATGAAACATTTTTACTTTAACACTTTTAGTCTTAGCATAAAATAATCAACTTCAAAGTTACATTAAATTAAATAAGACAACTCGGAAAACAATAAAAAGAGGAAGACACAATTAACCACATTGAGCATTGAGATGGTGAAAGAGGAAGACACAATTAACCACATTGAGCATTGAGATGGTGAAAGAGGAAGACACAATTAACTACATTGAGCATTGAGATGGTGAAAGAGGAAGACACAATTAACCACATTGAGCATTGAGATGGTGAAAGAGGAAGACACAATTAACCACATTGAGCATTGAGATGGTGAAAGAGGAAGACACAATTAACCACATTGAGCATTGAGATGGTGAAAGAGGAAGACACAATTAACCACATTGAGCATTGAGATGGTGAAAGAGGAAGACACAATTAACTACATTGAGCATTGAGATGGTGAAAGAGGAAGACACAATTAACCACATTGAGCATTGAGATGGTGAAAGAGGAAGACACAATTAACCACATTGAGCATTGAGATGGTGAAAGTTCACCGGAAAAGATATGATACCAACAACAGAGTCAGAAATAACTGAAAGATTTGGAGTAGGTTGCCCTAGGCTAGATCTGTATCCAGCATTGGCTTTGTTTTGACACACACAAACACAAACGCACAAACCACACACACACACACACACACACACACACACACACACACACACACACACACACACACACACACACACACACGGTAGTGTAGCAACAGTGCAACCCAAATGTCTCCATGGTAATGTCTTACTGCTCCAGATTTCTTTTGATCTTTTGCAAATACCCAACAGAGCTTCCAACTTTAATTAGCAACTGAGTTTCCACGTAATAAAAAAAATAAAACAAAATGAACACTAAGAAAACACAATCTCACAACCATACAATTAGCATTGGTACTTTGTGGCTCGTATCATCACGGTATGACATACACATATAATCATTACATGGAATATATGTCACATTATCATTATACGGGGCATTTGGAAAGTATTCAGACCCCTTCACTTTTTACACAGTTTTTTATGTTACAGCGTTATTCTAAAATTGATTTTTTTATTTTTTATTCCCTCGTCAATCTTCACACTAGTATACATGGTATACTGTATAAGTTGATGGTTTTGTGCCATTTTTTGGAGTGTAATTGCTGCAATGAGATGTAAAAGTGCAGCCAGAAGCGGCATGCTAACAAATATTTATTTTATCACAGTGAACAGAAATGCACTAAGGTGAACGGTGTTTTGTGGGCGGCTTCCTGAAACAATGTATTAGAAGATGACGTTGTTTAGAACTCAGTGACGGAACGTCAAATGCCTGGATGTACAGTGCCTTGCGAAAGTATTCGGCCCCTTTGAACTTTGCGACCTTTTGCCACATTTCAGGCTTCAAACATAAAGATATGAAACTGTATTTTTTTGTGAAGAATCAACAACAAGTGGGACACAATCATGAAGTGGAACGACATTTATTGGATATTTCAAACTTTTTTACCAAATCAAAAACTAAAAAATTAGGCGTGCAAAATTATTCAGCCCCCTTAAGTTAATACTTTGTAGCGCCACCTTTTGCTGCGATTACAGCTGTAAGTCGCTTGGGGTATGTCTGTATGTATGTCTGGTATGTATTTAGCTTCTTGTAAAACCACCAAACATTGTGGTTGTAAATCCACCAAACATTGTGGTTGTAAAACCACCAAACATTGTGGTTGTAAAACCACCAAACATTGTGGTTGTAAAACCACCAAACATTGTGGTTGTAAAACCACCAAACATGGTGTTTGTAAAACCACCAAACATTGCGGTTGTAAAACCACCAAACATTGCGGTTGTAAAACCACCAAACATTGCGGTTGTAAAACCACCAAACATTGCGGTTGTAAAACCACCAAACATTGCGGTTGTAAAACCACCAAACATTGCGGTTGTAAAACCACCAAACATTGCGGTTGTAAAACCACCAAACATTGCGTTTGTAAAACCACTAAACATTGTGGTTGTAAAACCACTAAACATTGTGTTCGGGTGCATTACGTTTTTTGGGCTGCACTTAATATCTCATTCCAGTAATTACACTCAAAAAATGGCACAAAACCATCAACTTATACCACGTTTACTGTTTACTGAAAATCAAACTCAGCCATTACTGTATTGCATGGGGATTGGCTTCCAGGATAATATGGAGAGGAGGAGAGAAGTAACTGCTATCTTCCCTGCTTTTGACCCCGTTCAGTACGTAAAAGTTTAGCAGCCGCCAAATACTGTAGGGGTGATTAAGGTCAGCGATAATATATTAATTTCCACTGTTGGTCAGACATGTACGGAAGGGTATTGCTGAAAAAAAATGAACGGTTTGTTCTGTGGCAGCAATAAGCTTCCGTAGCAGGGTGAGTATTGTGAAGATGAAAAAACAGTCAACCAAAATTAGACAAACAGGGAGACACGGTGAGAGGAAGGTACTGTCCTATTAAATCCTGTGCTAATCATCGCATTACGTCTGGTTAAAGAGGGAGGTGGCTACAGCAGCTAACATGCCAAGCAAGTAACAGTCAAACAGAGATGAGGAGGAGGGCTGCTAATTAATGTAGGACAGGACAGATAAATAACAGGCTTAGAATTCCTCAGATACAGTAGTGTTAGAATGGATAACCAGGTATAGCAGTATTACAATGGATAACCAGGTACAGTGGTATTACAATGGATAACCAGGTATAGCAGTATTATAATGGATAACCAGGTACAGCAGTATTATAATGGATAACCAGGTACAGTGGTATTACAATGGATAACCAGGTATAGCAGTATTACAATGGATAACCAGGTATAGCAGTATTACAATGGATAATCAGGTATAGCAGTATTACAATGGATAATCAGGTATAGCAGTATTAGAATGGATAACCAGGTATAGCAGTATTACAATGGATAACCAGGTACAGTGGTATTACAATGGATAACCAGGTATAGCAGTATTATAATGGATAACCAGGTACAGTGGTATTACAATGGATAACCAGGTATAGCAGTATTACAATGGATAACCAGGTATAGCAGTATTATAATGGATAACCAGGTACAGTGGTATTACAATGGATAACCAGGTATAGCAGTATTATAATGTCTAGTCATGTATAGCAGTATTATAATGGATAACCAACACCAGACTCTGATCTCTCCTCCTCACTGGAAACACCAGACTATGATCTATTACAATGGAAACCAGGTATAGCAGATTACAATGATCCAGGTATAGCTCCTATAATGGAAAACCAGACTCTGATCTTCCTCCTGACTGGAAACACCAGACTCTGATCTCTCCTCCTCACTGGAAACACCAGACTCTGATCTCTCCTCCTCACTGGAAACACCAGACTCTGATCTCTCCTCCTCACTGGAAACACCAGACTCTGATCTCTCCTCCTGACTGGAAACACCAGACTCTGATCTCTCCTCCTGACTGGAAACACCAGACTCTGATCTCTCCTCCTCACTGGAAACACCAGACTCTGATCTCTCCTCCTCACTGGAAACAACAGACACTGATCTCTCCTACCCTATCAGAATCCCAGGACCCATATTGCCCCTGCAGCATAATGTAATCCTTACAACAGCAGCATGTGCTTCCCATACTGTCATCCCACTCTGTTCCTTGATGTTTGCAAATTGGCCTCACACAGCTCACTGCCTGCCTGCCTGCCTGCCTAGCTGGCTGCCTGCCTGCCTGCCTGCCTGCCTAGCTGGCTGCCTGGCTGTCTCCAGGCGAAAGGGCTAGACTACAAAAGCATGTTCCACCTAGATAGGGAGAGGGGAACCACAGCCAGAGCAGGGTTAGAGATCTGAGCTACTGCTAACAGTGACACTTTTATACCATCACACCAGACGTGGCCTTTTTACCTTGGTGTCTCATTATATATTCGGATAGGTAATAACTAGAGATTGGTAATCATGTGTTCATGTTAATGCACTATGACTCTGATCATTGTGTATGTTTTTAAAAGGTACAACATTCACTACTACTGATATCTCACACTGGAGGCCTAAGTGGCCTGTCATAGGGGATAAGTTATTAAGAAGTCCTGGTGTGGAGAATTAAAAAACCTACATGTAGCTTGATGTTAATCATGTTTCATGTAAACAAACAAAAAAGGTGTTTCAATGTATATGCTTCTGAGTGGGGTTATTGTTTGCATACTGTGTTGTGAATCTTTCAAGGTGATCAAAATGTTATTTTTGTTCGCTTGTTTCATAATTAACCACTACAGTTATTCAACATACTTCTAAGAGATTAGGCGTCATTTGGAGGATTAGCATATGGAGATTGTTTAAACTATTTTCATAATTTATCAATTGTGTTTGTTAACTGAAAAGGGTACATGTCACGTTCTGACCTTAGTTCCTTTATTATGTCTTTGTGTTAGTATGGTCAGGGCGTGAGTTGGGGTGGGTAGTCTATGTTCTTTTTTCTATGTTGTATTTCTGTGTTTGGCCTGGTATGATTCTCAATCAGAGGCAGCTGTCGATCGTTGTCTCTGATTGAGAATCATACTTAGGTAGCCTGTTTTCCCCATGTTGGTTGTGGGTGATTATTTTCCCTGTCTGTGTTTGCTCCATAGGGGACTGTGTCGTTTTCCATTTATTCTCTTATTCGTAGGTTTTCTGTGT
The DNA here is from genome assembly GCF_018296145.1 of Oncorhynchus tshawytscha. NCBI lineage: Eukaryota > Metazoa > Chordata > Actinopteri > Salmoniformes > Salmonidae > Oncorhynchus > Oncorhynchus tshawytscha. The sequence continues at coordinate 69,720,725 of NC_056435.1, forward strand.
TCAGTTATATTTCATTAAAATTATACTATGGACCCTTACCACGCTGCACATTGGTCCGATCCTTCCTACTCCTCCTCAAAAGAGGAGGACTAAAACCGTTACAGTACACCCGGAAACAGCCAGAAAAGGACTGGCCACCCTTCAGATCCTGTTTCCTCTCTCCCCTGCACAGCCAGAAAAGGACTGGCCACCCTTCAGATCCTGTTTCCTCTCTCCCCTGCACAGCCAGAAAAGGACTGGCCACCCTTCAGATCCTGTTTCCTCTCTCCCCTGCACAGCCAGAAAAGGACTGGCCACCCTTCAGATCCTGTTTCCTCTCTCCCCTGCACAGCCAGAAAAGGACTGGCCACCCTTCAGATCCTGTTTCCTCTCTCCCCTGCACAGCCAGAAGAGGACTGGCCACCCTTCAGATCCTGTTTCCTCTCTCCCCGGCACAGCCAGAGGAGGACTGGCCACCCTTCAGATCCTGTTTCCTCTCTCCCCGGCACAGCCAGAGGAGGACTGGCCACCCCTCAGAGCCTGGTTCCTCTCTCTCCGGCCATTTCAAGCCTTATTGATACAGTTTTTGACGAATAGGAAATACATCATTTCAAATATTATTGAGTTATGTTTACAAATAATTTAAATAAAAAATAAAAAAGTTAATTAAATGACACCTGCACCTACTGCACTATCACCAGATAAACATCCCACTTGTAGTATTTCTTCATGTTTCCTGTGGCTAAAGTATACCGCACTTATGCCACAGAAAGAAACACCTTGCTTGTAGATGTATAATGTAATATCTGTTTTCTGACATTCTCATTAAGACTGCTTCAAGGCTTAACTTGTCAGTCTTCCACCGTGTCTCATCCAGCCTGCTGTGCCGGTAGTATTGTACAAGTCAATCATGCTGAAATACAGGCCTCGTCTCAAATGGAACCTTATTTTCTATGTAGTGCACTACTTTTGACCCTCACCCATAGGAAATACGGTGCAATTTGGAATTCAGAACTCCACAGCAAGGAGGAGATGTGGATGAAGCCAGGCTCATTATGTAATGGAAGGGCTCAGCTAAGCTCAGCTCGGACTAAGGGACTTGAGCTCTTCTTTATGGTGTCGCGTTTTCTAATGCGAGAGGGAAAAACTTGAAACAAACAAGAAAGAGAGTCATTGAAGAAGCAGCATATTGTTTGGTGGGCAGTGATCTTCAATTCAATGAATCATACATATGAGACTGCAGTAGAGTATGTTGCGTGCACAGAAAGAAAAATGTTGTGGGTTGAACTTTCTCCGTTACCACTGCATTGATTTCAAACCCTATCATCCACACCTACAACAAGAATACCAAGCCTTAGGGGGGGTACTGTACATCACTGGAGAGTGCAGAATAAAATATTACCAAGTGGTGTTCAGAGAACAGCAATGTGTTGCAGATCCTGTCATATACCTACTACAATGTCATGATTAAAGAGATAACATGTTTAGGGTAATAAAGTACAACAAAGTTCTCCAGAATCTATGGTTAAATAACAATATTTAATGGGTTTAAAGTACAACTTTGTCAAGTGCAGCAACAAAATGGCTACCTGTGCATTTCCTGCTGGTGTCTTCCTTCTTGGAGGAGCTCATTAGTTTACAGTTGAAGTTTTCCTCCCAGTATTCTGCGAACCAAACGTTCCTGCGGTTGTTCTCCAGCGTCCGTGATGTGAAGTATGCGTCAAACCCTGGAAATAAAAGACAGATAAGCAAGTCTTAGAACAAGTCTTAGAACAAGTCTTAAGAACAAGTCTTAAGAACAAGTCTTAGAACAAGTCTTAGAACAAGTCTTAGAACAAGTCTTAGAACAAGCCTTAGAACAAGTCTTTAGAACAAGTCTTTAGAACAAGTCTTTAGAACGAGTCTTAGGCCTCAAGAGTATCTTTGTTTAACAATCCACTGAAAAACGGCATGTGGGCAAAACTCCAAGACTGACTATATTCCCATTATGTAAGACACTTTTACCTCCATGTCACACCCTGACCATAGTTTGCTTTGTATGTTTCTATGTTTTGTTTGGTCATGGTGTGATCTGAGTGGGCATTCTATGTTGTGTGTCTAGTTTGTCTGTTTCTGTGTTTGGCCTGATATGGTTCTCAATCAGAGGCAGGTGTTAGTCATTGTCACTGATTGGGAACCATATTTAGGTAGCCTGTTTGGTGTTTGGTTTTGTGGGTGATTGTTTCCTGTGTTAGTGTTTGTGCCATACAGGACTGTTTTCGGGTTTTCACATTTATTGTTTTGTAGTTTGTTCATGTATAGTTTTTCTTATAAAAAAAAACATGAACTTCAACCACGCTGCGTATTGGTCCGCCTCTCCTTCAACGGAAGAATCCCGTTACACTCCAAGCTTTATCAATGTCCAGTTCCTAGATCAGAATAGACCCTCGATCCCCTGCTGAAATAGACCCTGTGAAACCAATTGCACAAAAATATCCATTCCCTGGCTGGCTCCATTGCCAATAGGGATGGAGCCTATAAGTGTCAGGAATTAAAGCTGATGAGTAAATCCGTAGAACTGTCCTTCAGCCTTGAACTTGCTCCAACCTGCTCCAACACAATGTAACACTGTCAAACCTGCTCCAACACAATGTAACACCGACAAACCTTCTCCAACACAATGTAACACCGTCAAACCTTCTCCAACACAATGTAACACCGTCAAACCTTCTCCAACATAATGTAACACCGTCAAACCTGCATAATGTAACACAATGTAACACAATGTAACACCGTCAAACCTGCTCCAACACAATGTAACACCGACAAACCTGCTCCAACACAATGTAACACCGTCAAACCTGCTCCAACACAATGTAACTCCGTCAAACCTTCTCCAACACAATGTAACACCGACAAACCTGCTCCAACACAATGTAACACCGACAAACCTGCTCCAACACAATGTAACACCGTCAAACCTTCTCCAACATAATGCATCACGCCATGACTTTCCCCAGCGTTGTTTCAATGGCCTAAAGAGGATACTAGAGTTTCTAGTAGATTCTAGTTTAATTGCCTCTCTTACAGTGTGAACAGAGAGAGACTACAGGGGAAAAACAGTTAATCAATTGAACCTTGGCAACAACAGAGCAATGTGTTCTGTTGTTTTTATAGCCAAGAATGGTTAAAACCCCAGGTTTGCAGAGTTCTACAAGACTGACTGTTAGCCTATGGAGCTAAATCATAGGCTTTACCTTTGGGGGAGCTAATGGAAGACGTGTCCATTGCACTACTGGATTACTGTTCTATCTCAATACTTGTATTGTGTAAAAATCGATAGGTAGCAAAGAGCGTCTCTCATCTGGCATTATTAGTTAAGCTGTCCTTGCCCCAACAGTAATGTCACAGTAATAATAGCGGTTTGAGATTCAAATGAACATCCTGACCTTGTCTCGTACTTTTTGTGGAAAAAGCCCCCAGTTCAATTTTAATTTTTAATTTTATTTTAACCTTTTTTTTAGCTATTGTCCTGGTTCAATAAAGCAAGAGGTATGACATAATGACAACAACTTAAATAGATCCATTACAGAAAGACTCACACCAATCATCTCATAGGGTCGGCGTACAATTGGCCCAGCGTCGTCTGGGTTAAAGGAGGGTTTGGCCGGGGTTGACCGTCATTGTAAAAAAAAAAAATTGGTCTTAACTGAGATATTTGCACAACATTGTTAACTGACAATGTAAATAAATACTGCTGCAGCAGGATGTTGGTAATTATGGTGATAATAATTACAGCATCCTAATTATAAAGGGGGCATGACAACAAAGTGAACACAGTGAACACATAATGCTGACCCAGTGTGTGTGTGTGTGTGTGTGTGTCCTGTGTGTGTGTGTGTGTGTGTGTCCTGTGTGTGTGTGTGTGTGTGTGTCCTGTGTGTGTGTGTGTGTGTGTCCTGTGTGTGTGTGTGTGTGTGTGTGTGTGTGTGTGTCCTGTGTGTGTGTTTGTGTGTGTGTGTGTGTGTGTCTGTGTGTGTGTGTGTGTGTGTCCTGTGTGTGTGTTGTGTGTGTGTGTGTGTGTGTGTTTGTGTGTGTGTGTTTGTGTGTGTGTGTGTGTGTTGTGTGTGTGTGTGTGTGTGTGTGTGTCCTGTGTGTGTGTTTGTGTGTGTGTGTGTGTCCTGTTTGTGTGTGTCCTGTTTGTGTGTGTGTGTGTGTTTGTGTGTGTGTGTGTGTTTGTGTGTGTGCTGTGTGTGTGTCCTGTGTGTGTGTGTCCTGTGTGTGTGTTTGTGTGTGTGTGTGTGTGTGTGTGTCCTGTGTCCTGTGTGTGTCCTGTGTGTGTGTGTGTTTGTGTGTGTTTGTGTGTGTGCGTGTCCTGTATGTCCTGTGTGTGTGTGTGTCCTCCTGTGTGTGTGTGTGTCCTCCTGTGTGTGTGTGTGTCCTGTATGTGTTTCCTGTGTGTGTGTGTCCTCCTGTGTGTGTGTGTGTCCTGTATGTGTTTCCTGTGTGTGTGTTTCCTGTGTGTGTGTGTGTCCTGTGTGTGTGTTTCCTGTGTGTGTGTGTGTTTCCTGTGTGTGTGTATACAAGAACTCCTCAGTAACAGTAACAGTGACTACTAACACATAAGATAAGGGCTCTGCCACTCCACGTCTCCCCAGACCAGAGTCCCGGAACGGACAAGGGAGAGACCATGTAGGGGTTTCTTGTAGGACATAAGATGTGACAACCACCTGAATGCCACCCTATTCCCTTTAAAGTGCACTACTTTTGACTAGGGCCCTATAGAGCTCTGGTCAAAAGTTGTGCACTACAAAGGGAATAGGGTGCCATTTTGGATGCATTCCAGGTAAAATGCTGCTGTTAGCTGCTCTGAACCCTGTGTAGAGAAGAGGCTAACAGAATAACAGCACAGGTCACCATCCCTCGGTGAACACAGCAGCACCCTGTCACCACTCACAGTATGTGCATCCCAAATGGTAACCTGTTCCCAACATAGGGCTCCGGCCAAAAGTAATGCACTACCCTATTGGGCCCTGGTCAAATGTAGTGCACTACCCTATTGGGCCCTGGTCAAATGTAGTGCACTACCCTATTGGGCCCTGGTCAAATGTAGTGCACTATAAAGGGGATAGGATGCCGTGTGGGATGCAAACCACGTATCTGTGTGATTCCCGCAGCACGGTGTCACTTCTCAATATGTATCTCTTCTGATCAGAGCGGTGACCTGTGGGGCTTAACGCATGGCCGCGTGGCTAACACCGTGGGATATCCAGTACCAACCGACATCAAAGCAAATAACTCCCCTTTTATCTACAAGCCCCTGTACCAACACCACTTCTCTGTTTGTGTGCTTTACAACTCTGATTCAGAGACATGAAAGAGACTGTGATAATAACATGAACGCTTTCTAAAACAGTGTGAAATCCAAAAATGTACTTAGAAAATACAGCAACATTTTAAATTGGTTTTAAAAAATCTAACAAAATGATACCACTGGACATGTTAAAGGCCTGTAATAACATAAATGAACTGAAAAAGATGTATGAGTGCGTTGTTGTATTGAGAAAATGTACTTTATGTTTTCAATTAGGTGTAAAAATGCTTCCTTCAGGGACATAGAAACAGAAAATAAGGGATGATTGGAGAAGGACGTTGGACTGTTTGCAGAGGAGTCAAAGACTGGTGGAGCGATACACATTAATGGCATTGTTAGGAGATGGAGGAAATAATTGAGGATGGGTTTTGAGGATGAGTTAGAGAGAGAGAGTGAGAAAGAGTGAATTGAATTGTGAGAGTCAGAGTCAGAGACAGAGAGAAAGAGGGAGAGAAAGAGGGAGAGAGAATGCGAGAGAGAGTGAATTTAATTGTGAGATAGAGATAGAGAGAGAGAGAGAGAGAGAGAGTGAATTGAATTGTGAGAGAGCTAAAGAGAGAGCGAGAGAGAGAGCGAGAGAGAGAGCGAAAGAGAGCGAGAGAGAGCGAGAGCGAGTGAGAGAGAGTGAGAGAGCGAGCGAGAGAGAGCGAGCGAGAGAGCGCAAGAGAGAGAGCGAGAGAGAGAGAGAGAGAGAGAGAGTGAGAGAGAGAGAGCGAGAGCTTGAATTGAATTGAGAGAGAGAGAGAAAGAGGGAGAGAGTGAGAGTGAACTGAATTGTTAGAGACAGAGAGAGAGAGAGAGCGAGCGAGAGCGAGAGCGAGAGTGAGAGCGACAGAGACAGAGACAGAGACAGAGAGAGAGAGTGAATTGAATTGTGAGAGAGCTAAAGAGAGAGCGAGAGAGAGCGAAAGAGAGCGAGAGAGAGCGAAAGAGAGCGAGAGAAAGCGAGTGAGAGAGAGTGAGAGAGCGAGCGAGAGAGAGAGCGAGAGAGCGAGAGAGAGAGAGCGAGAGAGCGAGCGAGAGAGAGCGAGAGAGCAAGAGAGCGAGAGAGCGAGAGAGAGAGAGCGAGAGAGCAAGAGAGTGAGAGAGCGAGAGAGACAGAGAGAGGGCACCTCAGGAAATAAAAAAATAACTGGCTTCTTCCTCTACCTTCTGCATTATGTATGCCCTGCAATTATCTACAAGGGAAAATGTAAAGCACAAATTACACTCTGATTAATCATTGTAATCATTTGTCTGACTAGTGGTTGAAAGAACATTTCATTTGAATGTGCATTTACATTCCTACCGTCGGCAACTCCTTTTTTCATTTCAGCTCAAGTGGATTCTAATCTAATCCACTTAGTCTGTCTGTCTACATGAGGCTGAGAAATGAGGGACGGCTTTTTGTTACTGTTACCAAATGCTGCCATGTAACTAGGGAGGTTGGGTAGATACAGCACTGTATGAGAAGCGTTTTAAAACTTTTCATGCTTAAAAACAACAACAAGTGTCTCAGCTTCATCTCCCAACCATGACAATACGATAGTTGGCAGTTACAAACAAAAATAATGTGCTTAATAATGCGTTTGTTTTCTTTGTTTGCAAAATGTGCACCTCAGACTAGCTGTATTATATGAAATATTGAAACGTTTGAGAGCATGATTGCCGGTCTTTTCTAGTTATGTGATTTGATTAATCTTTTTGAGATGTTTATATTTTGGATTGTATGACCAGATATGTTGGGATTAGATTTCCCCTTAAATTGTTGTTCAGTGTAAAATTAAGTTATCATTAACTTTCACTATGTAACACTAAACTACAAAATAATATGGATGACTGTATTAACTTCTTATGACTGCAGGGGCAGTATTGAGTAGCTTGGATGAAAGGAGCCCAGAGTTGCCAAGAGTAAACGGCCTGCTCCTCAGTCCCAGTTGCTAATATATGCATATTGTTATTAGTATTGGATAGAAAACACTCTGAAGTTTCTAAAACAGTTTGAATGATGTCTCTGAGTATAACAGAACTCATATGGCAGGCAAAAACCTGAGAAGCAATCCAAACAGGAAGTGAGAAATCTGAGGTTGGTCGATTTTCAATCCTGGCCCTATTGAATTCACAGTGGGATATGAATGAAGTTGCACTTCCTAGGGCTTCCACTAGATGTCAACCGTATTTAAAAACTTGAATGAGGCTTCTACTGTGAAGTGGGACTGAATGAGAGGGGAGTCAGATTACTGACAGAGAGCCATTTCCTGGTCTCGCGCATTCCACATGATATCGACCTGCGTTCCATTGCTTCTCTAGGCACAAAGGAATTCTCCGGTTGGAACGTTATTGAAGATTTATGATAAAAACATCCTAATGATTGATTATGTACTTAGTTTGAAATGTTTCTTCAACCTGTAATATAACTTTTTGAAGTTTTCGTTCGAAGTAATGCTTGACCTGCACGTTTGGATATGTGTACCTAACGCCATAACAAAAGTAGCTACTTGGACATAAATAATGGACATTATCGAACAAATCAAGCATTTATTGTGGAACTAGGATTCCTGGAAGTTCATTCTGATGAAGATCATCAAAGGTAAGGGAATATTTATCATGTTATTTCTGGTTTCTGTTGACTCCAACATGGCGGCTAATTTTATTATATTTCTGAGCGCTGTCTCAGATTATTGCATGGTTTGCTTTATCCTTAAAGTCGTTTTGAAATCTGTCACAGCGGTTGCATTAAGAAGAGGTATATCTTTAATTCCATGTGTATAACTTGTATTATCATCTACATTTATGATGAGTATTTCTGTTGAATCGATGTGGCTATGCAAAATCCCTGGATGTTTTTGGAACTAGTGAACGTAACGCGCCAATGTAAACTCAGATTTTTTTTATATAAATAGGAACTTTATCAAACAAAACATACTTGTATTGTGTAACATGAAGTCCTATGAGTGTCATCTGATGAAGATCATCAAAGGTTAGTGATTCATTTTATCTCTATTTGTGCTTCTTGTGACTCCTCTCTTTGGCTGGAAAAATGGCTGTGTTTTTCCGTGGCTTGGTGGTGACCTAACATAATCGTTTGTGGTTCTTTCGCTGTAAAGCCGATTTGAAATCGGACACTGTGGTGGGACAAACAACAAGATTACCTTTAAAACGGAATAATATTACATGTATGTTTGAGGAATTGTGATTATGAGATTTCTGTTGTTTTGGCGCCCTGCACTTTCACTGGCTGTTGTCATATCGATCCCGTTAACGGGATTGCAGCCATAAGGCATTTTTATTACTATTATGTGTCTAACAACCTGATAGAATGACGCTCAACACATCCTGTTCGCTAGTTATTCTTATTCAAGTCAAAGCTCCTGAGTGACGTTTCGAGAGGACAACAACTTTTCAAAACCAAAAAACAATAACTGAATTCTCAGTTTAACAGATGAATAAACACATATCTGGTTAAAACTACAAATTAATTGATAGTATTGTTAAGTATGTAAGTTGTGGGAAACGGTGAGTGAGTCTGGATCTGATTAGACACGGGAACTACCCATAAGGCTGGCTCTGTTCAAAAGTAATACACTATGTAGAGAAGAGGGAAGACTTTGTGTGTGTGTGTGTGTGTGTGTGTGTGTGTGTGTGTGTGTGTGTGTGTGTGTGTGTGTGTGTGTGGAGGTACACAGAGGAAAGTAGATAACAGTGCATCTGAAGCTCCGACCTCAGAGGAAACTGACATGATATGTGTTCTCTTCACTGTCATTTATTGAAACAGCAACATCAATTGGAATCCACGGATAAAAAGGTACAATAGCTATCCAACATGTGTGGTTTGTAAATAGTGTACGTTTGTCATGTAGAAGTGGGGTTTCCTCTGTCATAGTCTTCCATGGTGATGTCACATCCCTTACAACTTAGAGGACTACTGTTGCACCCTGATAAACAACCTAGTTTACTGGTCATGTCACATCCCTTACAACCTAGAGGACTACTGTTGCCCCCTGATAAACAACCTAGTTTACTGGTGATGTCACATCCCTTACAACCTAGAGGACTACTGTTGCCCCCATGAAAAACAACCTACTAGTTTGTTACTGGTCCAGTGGACAGCTGACGTGCCTGGTGTCAAGGTGGAAACATAAGGGATCAAATCCAAGGGCTGGTTGGTAAATGTTACATTGTACCAGCGTTATGGTTTGGTGTTGCTGTGGTGTGTGTGTGTGTGTGTGTGTGTGTGTGTGTGTGTGTGTGTGAACAGAACGGTGTCGATAGGGGATCATACATTCCTGGGAGACAAGTATTGAGCCGCCTGCTCATGGAAAACCTAAAACAACAAGTGGCCAAATAAACACACACAGCCTGGGGTCACTGTGAAAGTCAGAGCCAAGCTGTGATTCTAATAGTTGAACGTAATACTACATTTTGTTCCATGCAGATTTAGATTTAAATCGTAAAAGGAAAACCTCATTTTGTCGAAGTGTGAGAATCTAGTTAATTAAACCGATGGTTCTGAAATACGGGAATCCAGTTGGTGGAAAAGGTATATAGGTATTTTACCTTCATGTTCAAGTATCAAGGCTTGTGTATAACAGTAGCATCTGAAAAATGAACTTATCCTCACCACGTGACCTGACCAGGACAAACTAGTGGGGCAAAAACATGATCAGGACAAACTAGTAAGGTGGGGTTATAACAGGACAAACTAGTGGGGTTATAACAGGAGAAACTAGTAGGGTTATAACAGGACAAACTAGTAGGGTTATAACAGGACAAACTAGTAGGGTTATAACAGGACAAACTAGTAAGGTAATAACAGGACAAACTAGTAGGGTAATAACAGGACAAACTAGTAGGGCTATAACAGGATGAACTAGTAGGGTTATAACCTGACCAGGACAAACTAGTAGGGTTATAACAGGACAAACTAGTGGGGTTATAACAGGACAAACTAGTGGGGTTATAACCTGACCAGGACAAACTAGTAGGGTTATAACAGGACAAACTAGTGGGGTTATAACAGGACAAACTAGTGGGGTTATAACAGGACAAACTAGTAGGGTTATAACCTGACCAGGACAAACTAGTAGGGTTATAACAGGACAAACTAGTGGGGTTATAACCTGACCAGGACAAACTAGTGGGGTTATAACAGGACAAACTAGTAGGTCTATAACAGGACAAAGTAGTAGGGTTATAACAGGACAAACTAGTGGGGTTATAACCTGACCAGGACAAACTAGTCTATAACAGGACAAACTCGTAGGGTTATAACCTGACCAGGACAAACTAGTAGGGTTATAACAGGACAAACTAGTGGGGTTATAACAGGACAAACTAGTAGGGTTATAACCTGACCAGGACAAACTAGTAGGGTTATAACAGGACAAACTAGTGGGGTTATAACCTGACCAGGACAAACTAGTGGGGTTATAACAGGACAAACTAGTAGGTCTATAACAGGACAAACTAGTAGGGTTATAACAAGACAAACTAGTAGGGTTATAACCTGATCAGGACAAACTAGTAGGGTTATAACATGACAAACTAGTAGGGTTATAACATGACAAACTAGTAGGGCTATAACCTGACAAACTAGTAGGGTTATAACAGGACAAACTAGTAGGGCTATAACATGACAAACTAGTAGGGTTATAACAGGACAAACTAGTAGGGTTATAACAGGACAAACTAGTAGGGCTATAACATGACAAACTAGTAGGGTTATAACAGGACAAACTAGTAGGGTTATAACAGGACAAACTAGTGGGGTTATAACAGGAAAAACTAGTAAGGCTATAACCTGACCAGGACAAACTAGTAGGGCTATAACCTGACCAGGACAAACTAGTAGGGTTATAACAGGACAAACTAGTAGGGTTATAACAGGACAAACTAGTAGGATTATAACCTGACCAGGACAGACTAGTAGGGTTATAACAGGACATTTCTAGTAGGGCTATAACCTGACCAGGACAAACTAGTGGGGTTATAACAGGACAAACTAGTAGGGTTATAACAGGACAAACTAGTAGGGTTATAACAGGACAAACTAGTAGGGCTATAACAGGACAAACTAGTAGAGCTATAACCTGACCAGGACAAACTAGTAGGGTTATATAAACCTCCTAGTTTTTGTTGTTAACAGGACAAACTAGTAGGGTTATAACAGGACAAACTAGTAGGGCTATAACCTGACCAGGACAAACTAGTAGGGTTATAACATGACAAACTAATAGGGTTATAATAGCAAAAACTAGTAGGGTTATAACCTGACCAGGACAATGTCGTGGGGCTATAACCTGACCAGGACAGTGTAGTGGGGCTATAACCTGACCAGGACAGTGTAGTGGGGCTATAACCTGACCAGGACAATGTTGTGAGGCTATAACCTGACCAGGACAGTGTAGTGGGGCTATAACCTGACCAGGACAGTGTCGTGGGGCTATAACCTGACCAGGACAGTGTCGTGGGGCTATAACCTGACCAGGACAGTGTCGTGGGGCTATAACCTGACCAGGACAGTGTAGTGGGGCTATATCAAGGACCACAATTGTTCCTGGTTATTTCACATTCCTTGAAATACTTGACTTTTTCCTTTAGCTCAAAATGCTACGGAGGAGCTGGGATGGCTAACCTGATCTGTGTCACAGCTCAAAGCATCTCTTCTCCGTTCTCTCATTGTTTGTCACTTTGGAACACTCTACCAATTCCACCAGAGCTATCTATTGTGACAGCCTGCCAGTGGGAATTCAGCACAAGCTAGCTAACTTGTATGGTACTACAAGGCAGGGAGACACACTGAGAGCTAGCTAACTGGTATGGTACTGCTAGGCAGGGAGACACACTGAGAGCTGGCTAACTGGTATGGTACTGCAAGGCAGGGAGACACACTGAGAGCTAGCTAACTGGTATGGTACTGCAAGGCAGGGAGACACACTGAGAGCTGGCTAACTGGTACATAACACATCCACAAAATATCCAGGGTAGGTTACTGCAAAGCAAGTAAGCCGGCTAGACAACTGGTCCACAAGCATCACAAGCCAGGGTCACACAGTACAAGCTAGCTAACTGGTAAACAAAGCATCCAGACTACTGCAAGTCTGCCCACACATAGAACGAGCTAGCTAACTGGAAAGTTAGCCATAGATCTCCATGAAAACACACAGTCCTCCAAACTGAATGAATAAAGAAGATTGAGGATCAGTGGGATCAAATCAAATCAAATTTCATTGGTCACAAACACATTATTAGCAAATGTTATTGGTCACATACACATGGTTAGCAGATGTTAATGCGAGTGTAGCGAAATGCATGTGCTTCTAGTTCCAACCATGCAGTAATATCTAACAAGTAATCTAACAATTTCACAACAACTACCTTATACACACAAGTGTTAAGGAATGAATAAGAATATGTACAAATAAATATATGGATGAGCGATGGCTGAACGGCATAGGCAAGATGCAGTAGATGGTATAGAGTACAGTATATGCATATGAGATGAGTAATGTAGGGTATGTAAACATTATATAAAGTGGAATTCTTGGATCCTTTGGATCCTAAAACCCAAATTCTTCCTGTAACAATACCCAGTTGAAATGCACAACAATGGCACAGCAGTGTCTGTGATGAGGTAAGTGTGCGAACGGGACATCAATCTCTTTGGATGTTTTTAACGTGCACCAAAGATTAAAATCCACCTATCTTCCTCACAGAAACAGCTGTGTTTGAAACAAAGGACAAGGAAAGCCAGTTGAAAGCTGATATAGAGCCTTTGTGTTCTTTTTTTGTCTCAGTCAGAGCTGAGTGTGCTGTCTGTTAGTGATATGGGACTGACAAATGGGAGGTCCAAAATACTCACTCTGCCAGACTGTCTGGTTTCATCCCAAAAAAACACCCTATTCTCTTCACAGTGCACTCCATTTCACCAGGGCTTACAGGGATCTGGTCAAATGGAGTGATCTATCTAGGGAATAGGATGCCAATTGGAACACAGCCTCAGTTTATCCTGTACAGCCGACTATGCCAGACCTCTTTCTTGTCAACACAGTCACACCTAGTTTATTTTCTCTCTAGGTTTCAGCAAATATAAACACTGGGTATTTGCAGAATAAATGAATGAGTCATCACATGTTGACAATCATTCCACTCCAGTTTTTGGATGCGTTGCTCCCTGACCACAGCTTTGATGGGCAGGTGAGTCCTTCAGAGAACACACAGCACCTTCGTCATAGAGCAACATTTAGGTTAAATGCACAGCACCATCATCATAGAATCCTACTACACCAGCTCTGACACTCTTCAGATGTGGCAGGGCTTGAAACCTATTACGGACTACAAAGGGAAACCCAGCCGCAAGCTGCCCAGTGACCAGAGCCTACCAGACAAGCTAAATGTATTTTATGCTCGCTTCCAGGCAAGCAACACTGAAGCACGCATGAGAGCACCAGCTGTTCTGGATGACGGTGATAAAGCTATCGGTAGCAAAATCTTAAAACAGGTCAATATTCACAAAGCCGTAGGGCCAGACGGATTACCAGGACGTCAACTCAAAGCCCGCGCGGCCCAACTGATATTTTCAAACTCTCCCTGACCGAGTATGTAATACCTACATGTTTCAAGCAGACCATCATAGTCCCTGTGCCCAAGGAAGCAAAGGTAACCTGCATAAATGATTACCACCTCGTAGCACTCACGTCAGTAGCCATGAAGTGCTTTGAAAGGCTGGTCATGGGTCACATCAGCAGCATCCTCCCGGATACCCTAGACCCACTCCAATTCGCATACCACCACAACAGATCCACAGAAGATGCAATTTCAATCGCACTCCACACTGCACTTTCCCACCTGGATAAAAGGAACACCTATTTGATGAACAGCAATTCCTACTGCTGTTCATTGACTACAGCTCAGCGTTCAACACCATAGTACACGCAAACCTCATCAGTAAGCTAAGGACCCTGGGACTAAACACCTCACTCTGCAACTGGGTCCTGGACTTCCTGACGGTCCGTCCCCAGGTGGTAAGGGTAAGCAACAACATGTCTGTTACGTTGATCCTCCACACTGGGGCCCCTCAGGGGTGTGTGCTTAGTCCCCTCCTTTACTCCCTGTTCACCCACAACTGTGCAGCCAAACACAACTCCAACACCATCATTAAGTGTGCTGACAACACAGCAGTGGTAGGCCTGATCACCGACAACAATGAGGGAGGAGGTCAGAAACCTGGCAGTGTGGTGCCAGGACAACAACCTCTCCCTCAATGTGAACAAGACAAAGGAGCTGATCGTGGACTACAGGAATAGGCGAACATCCTGACTGGTTGCATCCCCACCTGGTATGGTGGTAAGTCCTCAGCATCCGACTGTGAGGCGCTACGGAGGGTAGAGCGTATGGGAAGGGCATCACTGGGGCTAAGCTTCCTGCCATCACTGGGATCATGTCACGCCCTGGTCTTAGTATTTTGTGTTTTCTATGTATTTGGTCAGGCCAGGGTGTGACATGGGTTTATTTTGTGTTGTGTTTTTGTATTGGGGTTTTAGTAGGTATTGGGATTGTGGCTGAGTAGGGGTGTCTAGCATAGTCTATGCCTGCCTGAGGCGGTTCTCAATCAGAGTCAGGTGATTCTCGTTGTCTCTGATTGGGAACCATATTTAGGTAGCCTGGGTTTCACTGTGGGGTTTGTGGGTGATTGTTCCTGTCTCAGTGTGTTTGTATTCACCAGATAGGCTGTATAGGTTTTCACGTTCCATTTCTCGTTTTTGTCGTGTTTATTCATTTCATTAAACATGTATCGAACTAACCACACTGCATTTTGGTCCGACTCTCCTTCGACGGAAGAAAGCCGTAACAGAATCACCCAACACAACTGGACCAAGCAGCGTGGTGACAGGCAGCGACAGCAGAAGCAACAAAGAGAGGAGTGGACATGGGAGGATGAATTGTTCGGAGAAGGACCCTGGGATCAGCCTGGAGAATATCGCCGCCCCAAACAAGAACTGGAGGCGGCGAGAGCTGAGAGGCGCTGGTATGAGGAGAAGCAACAGCGGCAGCAGGAGCAACAATATCAGGACTACACTACTTGGGAGGAAATAGACAGGTGGGCTGTCGACCCAGAGAAAGTGCCGGAGCCCGCCTGGGATTCGCTGGAGCAGTGCGAAGCAGGTTATCGGAGAATGGAGTTGGCGAAGCAGGCATGGCGGCGCGGACGGAAGACTGAGAGTCAGCCCCAAAAATGTATTGGGGGGGGGGCTCAGGGAGAGAGTGGCAGAGTCAGGAGTCAGACCTGAGCCAACTCTCCCTGTTTATAGTGAGGAGCCAAGGAGGAGACCAGAACCAGAGCCGGTGTTAGAGGTGAGCGAAGCAGAGACTGTGAAGGACTTAATGGGGAAATTGGAGGAGAGAGTAATGAGGGAGTTGCTAGTTTGGTGCTGTAGGTGCGATATTCGTCCGACGGAGCGAGTCGGGGATTTGATGGCACCTGGGTCAGCGCTCCATACTCGTCCTGAGGTGCGTGTTAGTCGGCTGGTGAAAATTGTGCCAGCCTCACGCACTAGGCCTCCTGTGTACCTACCTAGCCTTGCGCGTCCTGTGCCAGCCCTGCTCTCAGGCTCTCCAGTACACCTTCACGGTCCGGTCCATCCTGTGCCACCTTCAGACACCAGTCCTCCGGTGGCAGCTCCCCGCACCAGGCTTCCTGTGCGTGTCCTCAGTCCAGTACCACCAGTTCCAGCACCACGCACCAGGCCTTCAGTGCACCTCGCCTGTTTAGCGCTGTCAGAGCCTTCCTCCTCTCCAGCGCTGCTGGAGTCTCCCGCCTGTTTAGCGCAGCCAGAGCCTTCCTCCTCTCCTGCGCTGCCGGAATCTCCCGCATGTTCAGCGCTGCCAGAGCCTTCCTCCTCTACAGCGCTGCTGGAGTCTCCTGCCTGTTCAGCGCAGCCAGAGCTGCCAGCCTGCATGGAGCAGCCTGAGCTGCCAGCCTGCATGGAGCAGCCAGAGCTATCAGTCTGCATGGAGCAGCCAGAGCTGTCAGTCTGCATGGAGCAGCCAGAGCTGTCAGTCTGCATGGAGCAGCCAGAGCTGTCAGTCTGCATGGAGCAGCCAGGGATGCCAGTCTGCATGGAGCAGCCAGAGCTGTCAGTCTGCATGGAGCAGCCAGAGCTGCCAGTCTACATGGAGCAGCCAGATCCGTCAGTCTGCCAGGATCCGCCAGTCAGCCAGACTCTTCCAGATCTGCCAGTCAGCCAGACTCTTCCATATCTGCCAGTCAGCCAGACTCTTCCAGATCTGCCAGTCAGCCAGACTCTTCCAGAGTCTGGACGCGTTACAGGGGGACTAAGACTTGGTTGGAGTGGGGTCCACGTCCCGAGCCGGAGCCGCCACCGTGGACAGACGCCCACCCGGACCCTCCCCTATGAGTTTTAGTGTGCGGCCGGGAGTCCGCACCTTGGGGGGGGGTTCTGTCACGCCCTGGTCTTAGTATTTTGTGTTTTCTATTTATTTGGTCAGGCCAGGGTGTGACATGGGTTTATTTTGTGTTGTGTTGTGGTATTGGGGGTTTTAGTAGGTATTGGGATTGTGGCTGAGTAGGGGTGTCTAGCATAGTCTATGGCTGCCTGAGGTTCTCAATCAGAGTCAGGTGATTCTCGTTGTCTCTGATTGGGAACCATATTTAGGTAGCCTGGGTTTCACTGTGTGTTTGTGGGTGATTGTTCCTGTCTCTGTGTTAGTTGTCAGCAGACAGGCTGTATTAGGTTTTCACGTTCCGTTTCTTGTTTTTGTATTGATCGTGTTTTGTCTTTATTAAACATGTATCGAACTAACCACGCTGCATTTTGGTCCGACTCTCCTTCGACGGAAGAAAGCCGTAACAGATCATTGCCATCCAGGACCTATATACTAGACGGTGTCAGAGGAAAGCCCCAAAATGGTCAAAGACTCCAATCACCAAAGTCATTTAATTTACCTTTATTTAACTAGGCAAATTCTTACTCTCAGTGACATCCTAGGAACAGTGGGTTAAATGGCTTGTTCAAGGGGAGAATGACAGATTTGTACCTTGTCAGCTCATTGGATTTGATCTTGCAACATTTCAGTTACAAGTCCAACGCTCCAACCACTAGGCTACGCTGCCGCCCCGAAAAGGCTCCTTAACAGCTTTTACCCCTAAGCAATAAGACTGCTGAACAATTAATCAAATGGCCACCGGACTATTTACATTGACACCCACCCCCCAAACTACATTTGTTTTTTACACTGCTTTTACACACTGTTTATTATTTATGCATAGTCACTTCACCCCTACCTACATGTGCAAATTAACTAAACTAACCTGTACCCCCGCACATTGACACTGTACCGGTACCCCCTGTATATAGCCTCCACATTGACACTGTACCGGTACCCCGTGTATATAGCCTCCACATTGACTCTGTACCCGTACCCCCTGTATATAGCCTCCACATTGACACTGTACCGGTACCCCCTGTATATAGCCTCCACATTGACACTGTACCGGTACCCCCTGTATATAGCCTCCACATTGACTCTTTACCGTACCCCCTGTATATAGTCTCGTTAATATTATTTTATTGTGTTACTTTTTATAATTGTTTTACTTTAGTTTACTTCTTGAACTACACTGTTGGTTGAGGGCTTGTGACTTGCATCTCACGGTAAGGTCTACACATGTTGTATTCGGCGCATGTGACAAATAAAGTTTATTTGATTTGATAGAACAATGTTTAGTCAAAACACAGCACCTTCGTCATAGGTATGATTGTAGAGGGAGGATGACAGGGGTGGGAGGGAGGGAGGGTGGAAGAGGAGGAAGGAGGATGGTAGAGAGAGGAGGAGGGAGGCTGGGGGAGAGGGGACAGGGGAGGGTGGGGGTGGGGGTAGGAGGGACGATAGAGGAGGAGGAGGGAGGACGCGAGAGGGAGGGATGATGGAGGAGGAGGGAAGGAACGAGAGAGGAGGAGGAGGGAGGAAGGGAGGAGGAAGCGTGAAAGGGTTTCTGTCTTGTTGACTGAGAGGAGAAGGGATGGCTGCTGGGTTTGGAAACAGACACACATACACATACACACACCCACAGCACCAAGCAGAGCTGTGACGAGGAGCCTGGCTGAGTGAAAAAGAGACTGATGACTGGTGGACTCTGGGCTGCTGGAGGTTAAGTTGGACGTGCTCTCTGCTCTCTGTGACTGAGGGAAAACCCTCTATTTGTTCAGCCTGCTGTGTTCACACCACATGCAATGGCAATTAAGAAGACAACACAAATCACCATCACTAGTTGTTGGGTTGTGTAGAATAACACCACAAAGATGGCAAAGAAACAAACGTGTCTGATTTGTGGCCTAAATTATGCATATGTTGAAAGAAGAAATCTTGACCCGGCTAAAATAGAAAGGCGGGATGTGCAGTATAACTGCCTGCGCACGTAATGGGTTGGCGGTCCAACGACCACCCCTCATCACTGTCAAACGCTCCCTAAAACACTTCAGCGAGCAGGCCTTTCTAGTCGACCTGGCCCGGGTCTCCTGGAAGGATATTGACCTCATCCCGTCAGTTGAGGATGCCTGGTCGCTCTTTAAAAGCGCTTTCCTCTCCATCATAAATAAGCATGCCCCGTTCAGAAAATGTAGAACTAAGAACAGATACAGCCCTTGGTTCACCCCATACTTGACTGCCCTTGACCAGCACAAAAACATCCTGTGGCGTTCTGCATTAGCATCAAATAACCCCCATGATATGCAACTTTTCAGGGAAGTCAGGAACCAATATACTCAATCAGTTAGGAAAACAAAGGCTAGCTTCTTCAAGCAGAAATTTGCATCCTGTAGCACTAATTCCAAAAAGGTTTTGGGACACTGTAAAGTCCATGGAAAATTAGAGCACTTCCTCCCAGCTGCCCACTGCACTGAGACTAGGAAACACTGTCACCACCGATAAATCTACGATAATTGAGCATTTCAATAAGCATTTTTCTACGGCTGGCCATGCTTTCCACCTGGCTACCCCTACCCCGGCCAACATCCCAACACCCCCTGTAGCAAATTGCCCAAGCCCCCCCCGCTTCTCCTTCACCCAAATCCAGACAGCTGATGTTCTGAAAGAGCAAAAAATCTGGACCCCTACAAATCTTCTGGGCTAGACAATCTGGGCCCTCTCTTTCTAAAATGATCCACCGAAATTGTTGCAACCCCTATTACTAGACTGTTCAATCTCTCTTTTGTATCATCTGAGATCCCCAAAGTTTGGAAAGCTGCCGCAGTCATCCCCCTCTTCAAATGGGGAGACACTATAGACCCAAACTGTTATAGACATATATCCATCCTGCCCTGCCTTTTTTAAATCTTTGAAAGTCAAGTTAACAAACAGATCACCGACCATTTCAAACCCCACCGTACCTTCTCCACTATGCAATCTGGATTCCGAGCTGGTCATGGGTGCACCTCAGCCACGCTCAAGTCCTAAACGATATCATAAACGCCATTGATTAAAGACAGTAATGTGCAGCAGTCTTCATCGACCTGGCCAAGGCTTTCGACTCTGTCAATCACTGCACTGTTATCGGCAGACTCAATACCCTGACTTCTCAAATGACTTCCTCGCCTGGTTCACCAACTGCTTCTTAGATAGAGTTCTGTGTGTCAAATTGGAGGGCCTGTTGTCCGGACCTCTGGCAATCTCTATGGGGGTGCCACACACAGGGTTCAATTCTCGGACCGACTCTTCTCTCTGTATATATGAATGATGTCGCCATTGCTGCTGGTGATTCTCTAATCAACCTCTACACAGACAATACCGTTCTGTATACATCTGGCACTTCTTTGGACACTGTTCTAACAAACCTCCAGACAAGCTTCAATGCCATACAACTCTCCTTCCGAGGCCTCCAACTGCTCTTAACTTCTTGGATATAGGGGGCGCTATTTTAATTTTGGATGAAAATTGTAATGATTTTGCCTCTATGGGCTATTTATTGCCTTACCTGCCCTACTCTTCTACATTTGCACACACTGTACATATATTTTTCTATTGTGTTATTGACTTGTTTATGTGTAACTCTGTGTTTGATTTTCTCGCACTGCTTTGCTTTATCTTGGCCAGGTCGAAGTTGTAAATGAGATATTGTTCTCAACTGGCCTACCTGGTTATTAAATAAAGTGAAATAAAATAAAAAATAAACAAAAAATAATTGCAGGTCACAATGCCACAAATGTATCTGACAGTGATATACATATATCAATATAGATTATATTATTGGTACTCTCTCACGGCTGTAAGTCTGGGTCTGGGATTGTCAGGAGAAATAGCATACCATGTCAGCTAGAAACTCCAATGTGGGTTTAACTAAATGTGGCTCTCTGACTGGGGGTGCTCTGTGTATTCTAAATGTGTCTCTATGACTGGGGGTGCTCTGTGTGTTTTAACTAAATGTGGCTCAATGACTGGGGGTGCTGTGTGTTTTAACTAAATGTGGCTCAATGACTGGGGGTGCTCTGTGTATTCTAAATGTGTCTCTATGATTGGGGTGCTCTGTGTGTTTTAACTAAATGTGGCTCAATGACTGGGGGTGCTGTGTGTTTTAACTAAATGTGGCTCAATGACTGGGGTGCTCTGTGTGTTTTAACTAAATGTGGCTCAATGACTGGGGGTGCTGTGTGTTTTAACTAAATGTGGCTCAATGACTGGGGGTGCTCTGTGTGTTTTAACTAAATGTGGCTCAATGACTGGGGGTGCTGTGTGTTTTAACTAAATATGTCTCTATGACTGGGGGTGCTCTGTGTGTTTTAACTAAATGTGGCTCAATGACTGGGGGTGCTCTGTGTATTCAAAATGTGTCTCTATGACTGGGGGTGCTGTGTGCGTTTTAACTAAATGTGTTTCAATGACTGGGGGTGCTGTGTGTTTTAACTAAATATGTCTCTATGACTGGGGGTGCTCTGTGTGTTTTAACTAAACGTGTCTCTATGACTGGGGGTGCTTTGTGTGTTTTAGCTAAATGTGGCTCAATGACTGGGGGTGCTCTGTGTGTTTTAACTAAATGTGTCTATGACCGGGGGTGCTGTGTGTGTTTTAACTAAATGTGTCTCTATGACCGGGGGTGCTGTGTGTGTTTTAACTAAATATGTGTCTATGACCGGGGGTGGTCTGTGTGTTATAACTAAATGTGGCTCTATGACTGGGGGTGGTCTGTGTGTTATAACTAAACGTGGCTCTATGACCGGGGGTATAACTAAATATATGTCTATGACTGGGGGTGGTCTGTGTGTTTTAACTAAATGTGTCTATGACTGGGGGTGCTCTGTGTGTTATAACTAAATATATGTCTATGACCGGGGTGGTCTGTGTGTTATAACTAAATATATGTCTATGACCGGGGGTGGTCTGTGTGTTATAACTAAATATATGTCTATGACCGGGGTGGTCTGTGTGTTATAACTAAATATATGTCTATGACCGGGGGTGGTCTGTGTGTTATAACTAAATATATGTCTATGACCGGGGTGGTCTGTGTGTTATAACTAAATATATGTCTATGACTGGGGGTGCTCTGTGTGTTTTAACTAAATGTGTCTCTATGACCGGGGGTGCTCTGTGTGTTATAACTAAATATATGTCTATGACCGGGGGTGCTCTGTGTGTTATAACTAAATATATGTCTATGACCGGGGGTGGTCTGTGTGTTATAACTAAACGTGGCTCTATGACTGGGGGTGGTTTGTGTGTTATAACTAAATGTGTCTCCATGACAGGGGGTGCTGTGTGTGCTGTGCGTTTTCCCCTCTCTCTCCCTCCCTCCAACCCCAGGGTCCCGGAAACATCCATTTCCATAAATCATTTGTCAAAAAAGAAAAAAACTATTGCTGAAATCATCAAAGGGAGATAATTTCTTAACTTGGCACCTGTGGGTTCTCCCATGACCAATTACACCCACAAGCTCAAGGTCACAGACTTCAACAACTTCCCACACTTCCCACAGAGTCCCACAGTTTCTTCTTGCTTTTCTGACTGGCCTTTTGGGGAGGCTAGGGCACGAAGCATCGATGACTCTCACTCAGTAGTAGACTTTACCCTGCAGGGATATTTCCCAAATGGAATCCCATTCCATATCTAGGGCCTTTGACTAGAGGCCTCTCAACACTTGGAATGGTCCTGGTTGAAAGTAGTGCACTATATAGTTAGTAGGGTGTCATTTGACATCAAGAGAGACATTCAGAGAGGTTGTGAGCTACTTTAATACTGACGAAAGGTGGACATCGTTACAACTACATCACACGCACATGCACACGCACGCACACACATACCATGCCTATATATTGTTGAATATATGGGTCAATAAGGTAGAAACATATATTTCTATATTGCATCATATCTTGCAGTATATCTAGCAAATACAGCTCTAAAAATATATCTCACAACATACACTGAGTGAACAAAACATTAGGAACATCTGCTCTTTCAATTAAATAGATTGACCAGGTGAATCCAGGTGAAAGATATGATCCCTTATTGATGTCACCTGTTAAATCCACTTCAATCAGTGTAGATGAAGGGGAGGAGACGGGTTAAAGAATGATTTTTAAACCGTGTGACAATTGAGACATGGATTGTGTATGTGTGCCATTCAGAATGTGAATGGGCAAGACAAATTCAAGTGCCTTTAAACAGGGTATGGTTGTAGGTGCCAATAGTACTGTACTGGTTTGAGTGTGTCAAGAACTGCAACGCTGCAAGATTTTTCAAATGCAACAGTTTCCCGTGTGTATCAGGAATGGTCAACCATCCATAGGACATCCAGCCAACTGGACAACTGTGGGAAGCGTTTGAGTCAACATGGAGCCAGCATCCCTGTGGAACGCTTTCGACACCTTGTGGAGTCAACATGGAGCCAGCATCCCTGTGGAACGCACCTTGTGGAGTCAACACACATCCCTTGTGGAGTCAACATGGAGCCAGCATCCTGTGGAACGCTTTCGACACCTTGTGGAGTCAACATGGAGCCAGCATCCCTGTGGAACGCTTTCGACACCTTGTGGAGTCAACATGGAGCCAGCATCCCTGTGTGGAGTCAACATGGAGCCAGCATCCCTGTGGACACCTTGTGGAGTCAACATGGAGCCAGCATCCCTGTGGAACGCTTTCGACACCTTGTGGAGTCAACATGGAGCCAGCATCCCTGTGGAACGCTTTCGACACCTTGTGGAGTCCATGTCCCAACGAATTGAGGCTATTCTGAGGACAAACAGGGGGTTCAACTGTATATTAGGAAGTTGTTCACCCGGTGTATATCTCTATAAATCTCAAGACAAATAGCGAAGGATTGGGCTGTAAAATATTCTTCCACAGTCAAGGAGAGAAAGGAAAGAGAGGGGACAAAAAGACAGAAAGCAGCTTCTTCTTTTTTTCTCCACTAAAAGTCATCCTGAGCATGTTGTTTCTGCAGGCACAACCTACCGACGATGGTTGCTCTTTTTGGCAGGATAGTGACAGCTCCCACTGCTGCTTCCTCTAGCTGATGGACAGGGCTGATCTTGGCTCCCCAGCTGTCTGAACCGATCCACAGGAAATGACCCACCTGGTCCGCCCTCTTACTGGCGTTCAGGATACCCCTGCAATCAGACACATATATGACTTCATATAATATAATATAATAAGATAGGACAGTATAAGATATGATATGATAGGAAACGATAGTATAGGACAGGATAAGATAGATATGACAGTATAGGAATGGACATGATATGATAGGGTAGGACAGGATACGATAGGATAGGGCAGGATATGATAGGATAGGGCATGATATGATAGGATAGGATATGATAGGACAGGATATGATAGGACAGGATAGGATAGGATAGGGTAGGATATGCTATGATAGGACAGGACAGGATAGGATATGATAGGACAGGACAGGATATGATAGGGCAGGATATGATAGGATAGGACATGATATGATAGGATAGGATATGATAGGATAGGATAGGACAGGATAAGATAGGATATAGTCCAATTCGTATTTTTGCTCTGCATCCTCCCAAGCCCCCAAGACACTATTGAAATAGACACATGCACCCACGCATGCGCACACACACACACACACACGCACACACACACACACACACACGAATCACAGCAAAGTTATTCAAACGGTACATTGTTCTGTCATCACCCCCTTGTTCTCCTCAGGAACGCAGTTCTTTCTGTTCTGTCTTCCGTTCGATTTTGTCTGAACAGAGAGAGCTGGTGTGAAGAGATGTTTCCTCAAATGAGCCAGGGAAGTTTGTTATATTGTCTTGACAGATAAATCAACAGGATGGTAAATTGTATCCGTTTTGATGCGTAACTACAGATGACACTTAATTCTGTATCACAAAATTAATTAATCCAATATCACAAGTTCAAGTGACAAGACTGGTACATTAATATCAACTCTGTAATATTATAATATAATACTATACTAAATATAACGCTATAATATAGTAGTATACTATACTGTAATGCTATGCTATTGTAATGAATACTCAGGGAGAAAGAGGTGTAGATTCACGAGCAGAGCGCAGCAGGTATTTATTTTGCCTTCGCAGACGGCATGAATCGTGGTCACAGGCAGGCAATGGTTATACACAGGTAGGCAAACAGGCAGGTGAATCAAAACTAGGACTGAAGGCTATAACCGGTTCTCACAAACGAGCTAGGAAAAAGGTAGAGTCAGTTAGTAGAGTCAAAACGAACAATACCTCACAAAGGCACAAACGGAATGAACTGGACTAAATAAGGAGCTGATGAGACCAGGTGAGTAACTAACACAGGTGGAAATCAATGAACAAAAATTAAAGACAGGGCTACGTTCAAGAACACAACGAAACAGAACACAACTACGAAAATAAATACAGACTATAATGCCATACTACTATATAATGCTATAATATAATGCTACACTATAATAGTATACTATACAGTAATACTATACTGTAATGCTATTCTACATATAATACTATAATATAATGCTGTAAAATAATAATATAATATACAGTAATACTATACTGTAATGCTATACTACATATAATACTATAATATATTGCTATACTTTAATGCTATACTACATATAATACTATAATATAATGCTGTAAAATAATAATATAATATACAGTAATACTATACTGTAATGCTATACTACATATAATACTATAATATATTGCTATACTTTAATGCTATACTACATATAATGCTATAATATAATGCTCTAAAATAATAATACAATATAATAGTATACTGTACTGTAATGCTATACTAAATATAATACTATAAAATAATGCTATACTATAATGCTATACTACGCATAATGCTATAACATAGTGCTATACCATAATGCTATAATATAATAGTATACTATACAGTAATACTATACTATAACGCTATACTACACATAATGCTATTGTTACGGCTTTCTTCCGTCGAAGGAGAGTCGGACCAAAATGCAGCGTGGTTAGTTCGATACATGTTTAATATAGACAAAACACGATCAATACAAAAACAAGAAACGGAACGTGAAAACCTATACAGCCTGTCTGGTGACAACTAACACAGAGACAGGAACAATCACCCACAAACACACAGTGAAACCCAGGCTACCTAAATATGGTTCCCAATCAGAGACAACGAGAATCACCTGACTCTGATTGAGAACCTCAGGCAGCCATAGACTATGCTAGACACCCCTACTCAGCCACAATACCAATACCTACTAAAACCCCCAATACCACAACACAACACAAAATAACCCCATGTCACACCCTGGCCTGGCCAAAATAAATATATAAACACAAAATACTAAGACCAGGGCGTGACAGAACCCCCCAAAGGTGCGGACTCCCGGCCGCACACTAAAACCCATAGGGGAGGGTCCAGGTGGGCGTCTGTCCATGGTGGCAGCTCCGGCTCGGGGCGTGGACCCGACTCCCACCAAGTCTTAGTCCCCCTGTAACGCGTCCTTTGATTGGCGACCCTCGCCGCCGACCTATAATGCCTAATAACCCTCACCAAGGACCCCTCTGGACTGAGGGGCAGCTTGGGACTGAGGTAATACTGAGGGAAGCTCGGGACTGAGGGGTAGCTCGGGACTGAGGGGTAGCTCGGGACTGAGGGGTAGCTGGGACTGAGGGGTAGCTCGGGACTGAGGGGTAGCTCAGCATAGAGGGAAGCTCAGCATAGAGGGGAAGCTCAGCATAGAGGGGAAGCTCAGCACTGAGGGGAAGCTCAGCACTGAGGGGAAGCTCAGCACTGAGGGAAGCTCAGCACTGAGAGGAAGCCCAGTACTGAGAGGAAACTCAGGCAGGTAGTAGGCTCTGGCAGATCCTGGCTAGCTGGTGGTTCTCGCAGATCCTGGCTGACTGGCGGATCCTGGCTAGCTGGTGGTTCTGGCAGATCCTGGCTGACTGGCGGATCCTGGCTGACTGGCAGATCTGGAAGATCATGGCTGACTGGCGGATCCTGGCTGACTGGCGGATCTGGAAGATCCTGGCTGACTGGTGGATCCTGGCTGACTGGCGGATCTGGCTGCTCCATGCAGACTGGCAGATCTGGCTGCTCCATGCAGACTGGCAGCTCTGGCTGCTCCATGCAGACTGGCGGCTCTGGCTGCTCCATGCAGACTGGCAGCTCTGGCTGCTCCATGCAGACTATCTGGCTGCTCCATGCAGACTGGCTGCTCTGGCTGCTCCATGCAGACTGGCAGCTCTGGCTGCTCCATGCAGACTGGCAGCTCTGGCTGCTCCATGCAGACTGGCAGTTCTGGCTGCTCCATGCAGGCTGGCAGCTCTGGCTGCTCCATGCAGACTGGCAGCTCTGGCTGCTCCATGCAGACTGACAGCTCTGGCTGCTCCATGTAGATTGGCAACTCTGGCTGCTCCATGCAGATTGACAGCTCTGGCTTCTCCATGCAGACTGGCAGCTCTGGCTGCTCCATGCAGACTGACAGCTCTGGCTGCTCCATGCAGACTGGTAGCTTTGTGCAGACTGACAGCTCTGGCTGCTCCATGCAAACTGGCAGCTCAGGCTGCTCCATGCAGACTGGCAGCTCTGGCTGCGTTGAACAGGCAGGAGACTCCGGCAGCGCTGGAGAGAAGGAAGGCTCTGGCTGCGCTAAACAGGCGGGAGACTCCAGCAGCGCAGGAGAGGAGAAAGGCTCCGACAGCGCTGAACAGGCGGGAGACTCCGGCAGCGCTGGAGAGGCGAGGCGCACTGTAGGCTCGGCATTCGATCACAGCTCGGCATTCAACACCATAGTACCCTCCAAGCTCGTCATCAAGCTCGAGAACCTGGGTCTCGACCCCGCCCTGTGCAACTGGGTACTGGACTTCCTGACGGGCCGCCCCCAGGTGGTGAGGGTAGGCAACAACATCTCCTCCCCGCTGATCCTCAACACTGGGGCCCCACAAGGGTGCGTTCTGAGCCCTCTCCTGTACTCCCTGTTCACCCACGACTGTGTGGCCACGCACGCTCCAACTCAATCATCAAGTTTGCGGACGACACAACAGTGGTAGGCTTGATTACCAACAACGACGAGACGGCCTACAGGGAGGAGGTGAGGGCCCTGAGTGTGGTGTCAGGAAAATAACCTCACACTCAACGTCAACAAAACTAAGGAGATGATTGTGGACTTCAGGAAACAGCAGAGGGAACACCCCTTATCCACATCGATGGAACAGTAGTGGAGAGGGTAGCAAGTTTTAAGTTCCTCGGCATACACATCACAGACAAACTGAATTGGTCCACCCACACAGACAGCATGTGAAGAAGGCGCAGCAGTGCCTCTTCAACCTCAGGAGGCTGAAGAAATTTGGATTGTCACCAAAAGCACTCACAAACTTCTACAGATGCACATCGAGAGCATCCTGGCGGGCTGTATCACTGCCTGGTACGGCAACTGCTCCGCCCTCAACCGTAAGGCTCTCCAGAGGGTAGTGAGGTCTGCACAACGCATCACCGGGGCAAACTACCTGCCCTCCAGGACACCTACACCACCCGATGTTACAGGAAGGCCATAAAGATCATCAAGGACATCAACCACCCGAGCCACTGCCTGTTCACCCCGCTATCATCCAGAAGGCGAGGTCAGTACAGGTGCATCAAAGCTGGGACCGAGAGACTGAAAAACAACTTCTATCTCAAGGCCATCAGACTGTTAAACAGCCACCACTAACATTGATTGGCTGCTGCCAACACACTGACACGGACACTGACTCAACTCCAGCCACTTTAATAATGGGAATTGATGGGAAATGATGTAAATATATCACTAGCCACTTTAAACAATGCTACCTTATATAATGTTACTTACCCTACATTATTCATCTCATATGCATACGTATATACTGTACTATATCATCGACTGCATCCTTATGTAATACATGTATCACCAGCCACTTTAACTATGCCACTTTGTTTACATACTCATCTCATATGTATATACTGTACTCGATATCATCTACTGTATCTTGCCTATGCTGCTCTGTACCATCACTCATTCATATATCCTTATGTACATATTCTTTATCCCCTTACACTGTGTATAAGACAGTAGTTTTGGAATTGTTAGTTAGATTACTTGTTGGTTATTACTGCATTGTCGGAACTAGAAGCACAAGCATTTCGCTACACTTGCATTAACCTCTGCTAACCATGTGTATGTGACAATTAAAATTTGATTTGATTTGATTTTAGGCCTGATGCGTGGTGCTGGCACTGGTGGAACTGGATAGAGAACACGCACAGGAAGCCTGGTGCGGGGAGCTGCCACCGGAGGACTGGTGTGTAGAGGTGGCTCTGGATAGACCGGACCGTGCAGGCGCACTGGAGCTCTTGAGCACTAAGCCTGCCCAACCTTACCTGGCTCGATGCCCACTCTAGCCCGGCCAATACGAAGAGCTGGTATGAACCGCACCGGGCTATGCACCCGCACTGGAAACACTGTGCGCTCCATAGCATAACACGGTGCCTGCCCGGTCTCTCTAGCCCCGGGTAAGCACAGGGAGTTTGCACAGGTCTCCTACCTGGCATAGCCATACTCCTGTGAGCCCCCAAGACATTTTTGGGTCCGACTCTCAGGCTTCCATCCGCGTAATATCCCGTAATATAATGTTATAATATAAAGCTATACTTTAATACTATGTACAATGCTTTACTGTAATGCTATAATTTAATACTACACTATGTACAATGCTTTACTATAATACTATACTTTAATACTACACTATGTACAATGCTATACACGGGTTGGACCTGGTGTGAAATTGACCAATGAAGTGGACTTAAGATGTTTCAGCCGCTAGAAGAATGCTCATCAGAAAGTAAAAGAGAATTCCACAGACTGAGTTCAATCATTTATACTCCCATGTGGTTCCTTGAAACAACACTCCAACCCTTTGATGAAAACCTAAAGGTCCAATACTTTGTTTCACTAAAACCAACAGAACATTTTGTGTGGAGTCGTCCTTTCTGCAAACAGCAGGGATAAAAATCATTGATCTTTTACTTGTTGTCAGACATTATGCTGGTTGAGTGAGATAATGAACAGGAGATGCATAGTGCTGTGACAATGGAGCCTGCTCCGAAATGCATCAGTATTAAAGGTAACATTATTGAAGTGAATTCAGTTGCCGAACTCCTGAACTGTCTTTTAGCTTTTCAGTTTTAATTCCCAAGGTACTGAGCAGCCCTTCGGTGGTACAGAGCGCCAGCACACAGCCAATACGTAGGCTTTAGCTCAAGGGGATAACAACTAGTAGACACATACCTTATGTCCTCATCTGAGGTGAAAAGGACGACTGCCCGAGCGTAACGGGTGTCCAGAAGCAGCCTGATAATCTTGTCAAAGTTCTCTTGCTTGTGATTGTGAGGGATCTTCAAGGACTGGGCGATGCAGATCCCACCTGAAATGAAAAGTAATGAGCTTCAGTTGAGGTACCTCAAATTGGGAGAATAACCTTGAACAAGAACCAAACCTACTAAAAACTACAAACATTACATCTGTAAAAACTAAATAAAATCTGTAAAAATGCAATAAAATCTATAAAATGTCAAATAAACATATAACCTATGAACTTCCAGTTTGTGAAGCTAATTACGTAAGGGCAACCTCTGTGCAGCTATAATGGCCAGACTGTCTAAACAATTTTTTAGTTTTCATCAAACCACATCCAGCCAATTACCAAACATCCCCATACACATTGATTTGAACATTACAATGCTGTACAATATGAACAATGGCACATAGACAT
Organism: Oncorhynchus tshawytscha; assembly: GCF_018296145.1. Taxonomy (NCBI): domain Eukaryota; kingdom Metazoa; phylum Chordata; class Actinopteri; order Salmoniformes; family Salmonidae; genus Oncorhynchus; species Oncorhynchus tshawytscha. The sequence goes on from NC_056435.1 coordinate 69,751,322, forward strand.
GTTGAAAATAAATAAAGATGGACTATACATCAACGTTGATTCAACCAGTGTGTGACCAGTGGCTTTTGCAAACAGTTATTCAATGCATTCGGCAAATATTCAGACCCCTTGACTTTTTTCTCGTTCTGTTACGTTACAGCTTTATTCTAAAATTGATGAAATAGGTTTTTTTCTTCTCATCAATCTACACACAATAACCCATAATGGCAAAGCAAAAACAGCTTCTTTGACATGTTTGAAAATATATTAAAAATAAAAAATTGAAATATCAAATATATATAAGTATTCAGACCCTTTACTCAGTACTTTGTTGTAGCACCTTTGGCAGGAATTACAGCCTCGAGTCTTCATCAGTATGATGCTATAAGCTTGGCACACCTGTATTTGGGCAGTTTCTCCCATTGTTCTCTGCAGATTCTCTCAAGCGCTGTCAGGTTGGATGGGGAGTGTCACTACACAGCTATTTGGCTAAGCCACTTAAGGACATTTGTCCGGAAGCCACTCCTGCATTGTCTTGGCTGTGTGCTTAGGGTAATTGTCCTGTTGGAAGGTGAACCTTCGCCCCAGTCTGAGGTCCTGAGCACTCTGGAGCAGGTTTTCATCAAGGATCTCTCTGAAATTCGCTGCATTCATCTTTATCTCGATCCCGACTTGTCTCCCAGTCCCTTTTGGCAGGCTGTCATGTGTCATGTGCCTTTTACTGAGGAGTGGCTTCTGTCTGGACACTCTACCATAAAGGCCTGATTGGTGGAGTGCTGCAGAGATGGGTGTCCTTCTGGAAGGTTCTCCCATCTCCACAGCAGAACTCTAGAGCTCTGTCAAAGTAACCATCAGGTTCTTGGTCACCTCCCTGACCAAGGCCATAATCCCCCAATTGCTCAGTTTGTCCGGGTGGCCAGCTCTAGGAAGAGTCTTGTTGGTTCCAAACTTATTCCATTTAAAATGATTGAGGCCACTTTCGTCAATGCTGGGAAAAAAAATTGGTACCAATTCCCAAGATCTGTGCCTCAACACAATCCTGTCTCGGAGCTCTATGGACAATTCCTTCGACCTCATGGCTTTGTTTTTGCTCTGACTTGCACTGTCAACTGTGTGACATTATATAGACAGCTGTGTTACTTTCCAAATCATGTCCATTCAATTCAATTTACCACAGGTGGACTCCAATCAAGTTGTAGAAACATCTCAAGGATAACCAATAGAAACAGGACGCACCTGAGCTCAATTTCAAGTCTGATAGCAAAGCGTCTGAATACTTATGTAAATAAGATGTTTTTGTTTTTTATAAATATGCAAATATTTATAAAATCCTGTTTTGACTTTGTCATTAAGGGGGAATTTTGTGCAGAATGCTTATGAAATTGTTTTATTTAATCCATTTTTAGAATAAAGCTGTATAGTAAAAACAGGTGGAAAAAGTCAAAGGGTGTGAATACTTTCCGAAGGCACTGTATGTTGAACAGGGATATAAAGTGAAATGGCAGACTATATTTCACTGAGTCCATATTCCTGTCACAATCCACAAAGTTTAAGTTGAGAGATAAAACATATTTGGTAGCATGGTCCTTACTGTAAGAAACACATGTCTAGTTTAATAAATGTTTAAAAAAAAAATTTTTTAAATAGAAAGGGCTAAAACAAAGTTATTCCTCACACAAACATGGCGCACAGAGAGGGCTAAGACAAAGTTATTCCTCACACAAACATGGCTCACAGAGAGGGCTAAGACAAAGTTAATCCTCACACAAACATGGCTCACAGAGAGGGCTAAGACAAAGTTATTCCTCACACAAACATGGCTCACAGAGAGGGCTAAGACAAAGTTATTCCTCACACAAACATGGCTCACAGAGAGGGCTAAGACAAAGTTAATCCTCACACAAACATGGCTCACGGAGAGGGCTAAGACAAAGTTATTCCTCACACAAACATGGCTCACAGAATGGGCTAAGACAATGTCAATTCTCACACAAGCATGGCTCACAGAGAGGGCTAAGACAAAGTTATTCCTCACACAAACATGGCTCACAGAGAGGGCTAAGACAAAGTTAATCCTCACACAAACATGGCTCACAGAGAGGGCTAAGACAAATTTAATCATCACACAAACATGGCTCACAGAAAGGGATAAGACAAACATTAATTCTCACACAAACATGGCTCACAGAGAGGGCTAAGACAAAGTTAATCCTCACACAAACATGGCTCACGGAGAGGGCTAAGACAAATTTAATCATCACACAAACATGGCTCACAGAAAGGGATAAGACAAACATTAATTCTCACACAAACATGGCTCACAGAGAGGGCTAAGACAAAGTTAATCCTCACACAAACATGGCTCACAGAGAGGGCTAAGAAAAGTTATTCCTCACACAAACATGGCTCACAGAGAGGGCTAAGACAAAGTTATTCCTCACACAAACATGGCTCACAGAGAGGGCTAAGACAACGTTAATCCTCACACAAACATGGCTCACAGAGAGGGCTAAGACAAAGTTATTCCTCACACAAACATGGCTCACAGAGAGGGCTAAGACAAAGTTATTCCTCACACAAACATGGCTCACAGAGAGGGCTAAGACAAAGTTATTCCTCACACAAACATGGCTCACAGAGAGGGCTAAGACAAAGTTAATTCTCACACAAACATGGCTCACAGAGAGGGCTAAGACAAAGTTATTCCTCACACAAACATGGCTCAGAGAAAGGGCTAAGACAAAGTTAATCCTCACACAAACATGGCTCACAGAGAGGGCTAAGACAAAGTTATTCCTCACACAAACATGGCTCACAGAGAGGGCTAAGACAAAGTTAATCCTCACACAAACATGGCTCACGGAGAGGGCTAAGACAAATTTAATCATCACACAAACATGGCTCACAGAAAGGGATAAGACAAACATTAATCCTCACACAAACATGGCTCACAGGAAGGGCTAAGACAAAGTTAATCCTCACACAAACATGGCTCACAGAATGGGCTAAGACAAAGTTAATTCTCACACAAACATGGCTCACAGAGAGGGCTAAGACAAAGTTATTCCTCACACAAACATGGCTCACAGAGAGGGCTAAGACAAAGTTATTCCTCACACAAACATGGCTCACAGAGAGGGCTAAGACAAAATTATTCCTCACACAAACATGGCTCACAGAGAGGGCTAAGACAAAGTTATTCCTCACACAAACATGGCTCACAGAGAGGGCTAAGACAAAGTTAATCCTCACACAAACATGGCTCACAGAGAGGGCTAAGACAAAGTTATTCCTCACACAAACATGGCTCACAGAGAGGGCTAAGACAAAGTTAATCCTCACACAAACATGGCTCACGGAGAGGGCTAAGACAAATTTAATCATCACACAAACATGGCTCACAGAAAGGGATAAGACAAACATTAATCCTCACACAAACATGGCTCACAGAGAGGGCTAAGACAAAGTTATTCCTCACACAAACATGGCTCACAGAGAGGGCTAAGACAAAGTTATTCCTCACACAAACATGGCTCACAGAGAGGGCTAAGACAAAGTTAATCCTCACACAAACATGGCTCACAGAGAGGGCTAAGACAAAGTTATTCCTCACACAAACATGGCTCACAGAGAGGGCTAAGACAAAGTTAATCCTCACACAAACATGGCTCACGGAGAGGGCTAAGACAAAGTTATTCCTCACACAAACATGGCTCACAGAGAGGGCTAAGACAAAGTTATTCCTCACACAAACATGGCTCCCAGAGAGGGCTAAGACAAATTTAATCATCACACAAACTTGGCTCACAGAAAGGGATAAGACAAACATTAATCCTCACACAAACATGGCTCACAGAAAGGGCTAAGACAAAGTTAATTCTCACACAAACATGGCTCACAGAGAGGGCTAAGACAAAGTTATTCCTCACACAAACATGGCTCACAGAATGGGCTAAGACAAAGTTAATTCTCACACAAACATGGCTCCCAGAGAGGGCTAAGACAAAGTTATTCCTCACACAAACATGGCTCACAGAATGGGCTAAGACAAAGTTAATTCTCACACAAACATGGCTCACAGAGAGGGCTAAGACAAAGTTATTCCTCACACAAACATGGCTCACAGAAAGGGCTAAGACAAAGTTAATTCTCACACAAACATGGCTCACAGAGAGGGCTAAGACAAAGTTATTCCTCACACAAACATGGCTCACAGAGAGGGCTAAGACAAAGTTAATCCTCACACAAACATGGCTCTCAAAACTGCTTCTATTACATGTATTTATGTTATGGACTGCAATATTATCAGCTTCTGGGGTAAATACACATTTCACAACTGCTCAAAATGTGCAAAATTCCATCGGTGTGTTGAGTTAAAATGAGATCCTTATTCTTGCTTGGAGTAACAGAGATCACCCAAAAGCATTGAACAGACACCTGCTGAAGTCGGAGACTTCCTCAGACACCTCAAACATTTACAACATCTTGTATTCACAGCTTCCCATTGACAGCAGCATGCTAACTATCCCCGCAAGATTTATTTGACAGACTTTTAAAATTGAGGGCATACAGAGTTATATCACCCTCTAACCAGGAGCAGCACTTTCAAGAGCATGGAGTCTCACATCCAGAACAGTAATAAAATGAAGTAGGTCTACACTGGATAGCAAAAAGCTATAACGTTATGGTGGCCTGGAGAGATAAAAAGCAAGGCAGTATATTATATTGCTGTGATGCTAAATAAACTGCATGGTTAAAATAACTCTGGTGCATCCAGCATATTTGAAGTTCCACAGCGTGTTCTGTCCAGGCCTACATGCGAGGCACACGCATGGCATTCTGTTGGTGTTGTCATGACTAAGAGTATTCCGGGGAAGGAACCTCATGTTGTGAGGGTCGCATGCAACCAGCAATGGACCCAAAACATTATACCGTAGCATATGAAACATAACTGGATGTTTGTGGCACAAAGTACAGATACTGATTATACAGATCAAGGAGAACATTTTATTTACCAACTTTTTATTTACCTAATTACTAGTTTATACATGTTTTACTTGTGTATGATCATTATGTTATTATTATATTATTACTCAATACAATATGTATGATTGCATTGTTCGTCTCACAATCTAATGTGGATTCAAGCCTTCTAAAACAGATAAATAATCCAAATTACAAGATGGACATAGAACTACTGCATCAGAGGAGAAGTCCATTAATAGACTCCGATTGGTGTGTCATCTGTCTGACCTTGGTTTTGCATATATCTGGTCCACTTTATTGCCTGCAGAGAAACAGAGACCATCGCCAGACATCTGTTTAGAGCCTCACTGATGTCTCTGAGTTAAGACACAAACCTAAGCTCCCCTGACCACTTGGATTGACCTGATATATGACGGAATTGATCTATCACCTATTGTTAGCCGACCAATTAAATTAATCCGGAGAGGATGTCACCGCACATTTAGAGATTGAGTTTAACACAGTCTATGAGTTTAACTCATTTTATGTTTGCTTCGAGGCAGACAATACCAAGTTATTCAGGAGGACTCTTGCTGTTCCAGGTGACCAGGTCCTTTCACTCTCCCCGAAAAGGACGTGAAGAAAAACTCTCAAAAGAGTGAATACCCACAATGCCGCCAGCCCAGATGTGTGTGCTGACCAGATGGCGGCCATCTTCTCAGACTTCTTCTAACTGTCCAATCTCCCAGGCTGTTGTCCCCATCTGCTTTAAAGGAGACCACAATCGTCCCAGTGCCCAAGAAAAACAAGGTGACATGCCCAAATGACTATCTCCCCGTCGCACTCACCTCAGTCATCATGAAGTGATTCCAGAGGCTGGTCATGGCCCATATCAAGGCCAGTATACCAGGCACACTGGACCCACTCCACTTTGCCTACCGTTCCAACAGCTCCACTGAAGGTGATATTTCTATAGCTGTTCACACTCGCCCTAACACATCTCAACAAGAGGAACACCTACAATGCCTTCGGAAAGTATTCAGACCCCTTGACATTTTCCACATTGTGTTACATTACAGCCTTATTCTAAAATGTAATAAAAAAAATCTCATCAATCTACACACAATACCCCATATTGACAAAACAAAAACAGTTTTTTTTTTGGAAATGTCTAAACTTCAGACCCTTTATTCAATACTTTCTTGAAGCACCTTTTGGCAACAATTACAGCCTCAAGTCCTCTTGGGTATGAACATACAGCTGGCGGGTCACACTCAATCGGCAGGACAGCAGCCTTTAGTAAGCCACGGGGTGGGGGCCTATGCGTATGTGCTCTCTTCCGGCGCCGACAGAGATGGCCGCCTCGCTTCGCGTTCCTAGGAAACTATGCAGTTTTTTGTTTTTTTACGTGTTATTTCTTACATTAGTACCACAGATCATCTTAGGTTTCATTACATACAGTCGAGAAGAACTACTGAATATAAGATCAGCGTCAACTCACCATCAGTACGACCAAGAATATGTTTTTCGCGACGCGGATCCTGTGTTCTGCCTTACAAACAGGACAACGGAGTGGATTCCACCCAAAAAAACGACTCCGAAAAAGAGGGAAACGAGGCGGTCTTCTGGTCAGACTCCGGAGACGGGCACACCGTGCACCACTCCCTAGCATTCTTCTTGCCAATGTCCAGTCTCTTGACAACAAGGTTGATGAAATCCGAGCAAGGGTAGCATTCCAGAGGGACATCAGAGACTGTAACGTTCTATGCTTCACGGAAACATGGCTCACTGGAGAGACGCTCTCCGAGGCGGTGCAGCCAGCGGGTCTCTCCACGCATCGCGCCGACAGAAACAAACATCTTTCTGGTAAGAAGAGGGGCGGGGGCGTATGCCTTATGACTAACGTGACATGGTGTGATGAAAGAAACATACAGGAACTCAAATCCTTCTGTTCACCTGATTTAGAATTCCTCACAATCAAATGTAGACCGCATTATCTACCAAGAGAATTCTCTTCAATTATAATCACAGCCGTATATATCCCCCCCAAGCAGACACATCGATGGCTCTGAACGAACTTTATTTAACTCTCTGCAAACTGGAAACGATTTATCCGGAGGCTGCATTCATTGTAGCTGGGGATTTTAACAAGGCTAACCTGAAAACAAGACTCCCTAAATTTTATCATCATATCGATTGCGCAACCAGGGCTGGAAAGACCTTGGATCATTGTTACTCTAACTTCCGCGACGCATATAAGGCCCTGCCCCGCCCCCCTTTCGGAAAAGCTGACCACGACTCCATTTTGTTGATCCCTGCCTAGAGACAGGAACTAAAACAAGAGGCTCCCACGCTGAGGTCTGTCCAACGCTGGTCCGACCAAGCTGACTCCACACTCCAAGACTGCTTCCATCACGTGGACTGGGAGATGTTTCGTATTGCGTCAGACAACAACATTGACGAATAAGCTGATTCGGTGTGCGAGTTCATTAGAACGTGCGTTGAAGATGTCGTTCCCATAGCAACGATTAAAACATTCCCTAACCAGAAACCGTGGATTGATGGCAGCATTCTTGTGAAACTGAAAGCGCAAACCACTGCTTTTAATCAGGGCAAGGTGTCTGGTGACATGACTGAATACAAACAGTGCAGCTATTCCCTCCGCAAGGCTATTAAACAAACTAAGCGTCAGTACAGAGACAAAGTAGAATCTCAATTCAACGGCTTAGACACAAGAGGCATGTGGCAGGGTCTACAGTCAATCACGGACTACAGGAAGAAATCCAGCCCAGTCACGGACCAGGATGTCTTGCTCCCAGGCAGACTAAATAACTTTTTTGCCCGCTTTGAGGACAATACAGTGCCACTGACACGGCCTGCAATGAAAACATGCGGTCTCTCCTTCACTGCAGCCGAGGTGAGTAAGACATTTAAACGTGTAAACCCTCGCAAGGCTGCAGGCCCAGACGGCATCCCCAGCCGCGCCCTCAGAGCATGCGCAGACCAGTTGGCCGGTGTGTTTACGGACATATTCAATCAATCCCTATACCAGTCTGCTGTTCCCACATGCTTCAAGAGGGCCACCATTGTTCCTGTTCCCAAGAAAGCTAAGGTAACTGAGCTAAACGACTACCGCCCCGTAGTACTCACATCCGTCATCATGAAGTGCTTTGAGAGACTAGTCAAGGACCATATCACCTCCACCCTACCTGACACCCTAGACCCACTCCAATTTCCTTACCGCCCAAATAGGTCCACAGACGATGCAATCTCAACCACACTGCACACTGCCCTAACCCATCTGGACAAGAGGAATACCTATGTGAGAATGCTGTTCATCGACTACAGCTCGGCGTTCAACACCATAGTACCCTCCTAGCTCGTCATCAAGCTCGAGACCCTGGGTCTCGACCCCGCCCTGTGCAACTGGGTACTGGACTTCCTGACGGGCCGCCCCCAGGTGGTGAGGGTAGGCAACAACATCTCCTCCCCGCTGATCTTCAACACTGGGGCCCCACAAGGGTGCGTTCTGAGCCCTCTCCTGTACTCCCTGTTCACCCACGACTGTGTGGCCACGCACGCCTCCAACTCAATCATCAAGTTTGCGGACGACACAACAGTGGTAGGCTTGATTACCAACAACGACGAGACGGCCTACAGGGAGGAGGTGAGGGCCCTCGGAGTGTGGTGTCAGGAAAATAACCTCACACTCAACGTCAACAAAACTAAGGAGATGATTGTGGACTTCAGGAAACAGCAGAGGGAACACCCCCTATCCACATCGATGGAACAGTAGTGGAGAGGGTAGCAAGTTTTAAGTTCCTCAACCTCAGGAGGCTGAAGAAATTCGGCTTGTCACCAAAAGCACTCACAAACTTCTACAGATGCACAATCGAGAGCATCCTGGCGGGCTGTATCACCGCCTGGTACGGCAACTGCTCCGCCCTCAACCGTAAGGCTCTCCAGAGGGTAGTGAGGTCTGCACAACGCATCACCGGGGGCAAACTACCTGCCCTCCAGGACATCTACACCACCCGATGTTACAGGAAGGCCATAAAGATCATCAAGGACATCAACCACCCGAGCCACTGCCTGTTCACCCCGCTATCATCCAGAAGGCGAGGTCAGTACAGGTGCATCAAAGCTGGGACCGAGAGACTGAAAAACAGCTTCTATCTCAAGGCCATCAGACTGTTAAACAGCCACCACTAACATTGAGTGGCTGCTGCCAACACACTGACACGGACACTGACTCAACTCCAGCCACTTTAATAATGGGAATTGATGGGAAATGATGTAAATATATCACTAGCCACTTTAAACAATGCTACCTTATATAATGTTTACATACCCTACATTATTCATCTCATATGCATACGTATATACTGTACTCTATATCATCGACTGCATCCTTATGTAATACATGTATCACTAGCCACTTTAACTATGCCACTTTGTTTACATACTCATCTCATATGAATATACTGTACTCGATATCAGCTACTGTATCTTGCCTATGCTGCTCTGTACCATCACTCATTCATATATCCTTATGTACATATTCTTTATCCCCTTACACTGTGTATAAGACAGTAGTTTTGGAATTGTTAGTTAGATTGCTTGTTGGTTATTACTGCATTGTCGGAACTAGAAGCACAAGCATTTCGCTACACTCGCATTAACATCTGCTAACCATGTGTATGTGACAAATAAAATTTGATTTGATTTTGATTTGATTTGATTTGAACAACGATATCTAAGAAAGTCTCAAAGTTTTGTTCGTCTGTGATAGAATAACTCATGATAAGCTGTAGACCACACTATTTAACGAGAGAGTTATCATATGTATTTTTTGTAGATGTCCACATACCACCACAGACCGATGCTGACACTTAAACCGCGCTCAATGAGCTGTATACCACCATTAGCAAACAGGAAAACGCTCATCAATAGGTGTCGCTCCTAGTGGCCGGGGACTTTAATGCAGGGAAACTTAAATCAGTTTTACCTCATTTCTATCAGCATGTTAAATGTGCAACCAGCGGGGGTGGAAATCTAGACCACCTTTACTCGACACAGAGCGACAAGTACGAAGCTCTCCCTCACCCTCCATTTGGCAAATCTGACCTCAATTCTATCCTCCTGAGTCCTGCTTACAAGAAAACATTTAAGCAGGAAGAACCAGTGACTCAGTCTATAAAACTGTGGTCAGATGAAGCAGATGCTAAGCTACAGGACTGTTTTGCTAGCACAGACTGGAATATGTTCTGGGATTCTTCCAATGGCATTGAAGAGTACACCACATCAGTCACTGGCTTTATCAATAAGTGCATCGAGGACGTCGTCCCCACAGTGACTGCATGTACATACCCCAACAAGAAGCCGTGGATTACAGGCAACATTCTCACTGAGCTAAAGGGTAGAGCTGCCGCTTTGAAGGAGCAGACTCTTACCCGGAAGTTTATAAGAAATACTGCTATGCCCTCCAACGAACCATCAAACAAGCAAAGTGTCAATACAGGACAAAGATCGAATCACACTACACCGGCTCCGATGCTCGTCGGACGTTACAGGGCTGGCAAACTATTACAAACTTCAAAGGGAAGCACAGCCGAGAGCTGCCCAATGACACGAGCGTACCAGATGAGCTAAATAACTTCTATGCTCGATTTGAGGCTCTCCACAGCCGATGTGAGTAAGACCTTCCAACAGGTCAACATTCACAAGGCCGCAGAGCCAGACAGATTACCAGGACGTGTACTCCGAGCATGCGCTGACCAACTGGCAAGTGTCTTCACTGACATTGTCAACCTCTCCTTGACTGAGTCTGTAATACCAACATGTTTCAAGCAGACCACCATAGTCCCTGTGCACAAGAACACTAAGTTAACCTGCCTAAATGTCTACCGACTTGTAGCACTCATGTCTGTAGCCATTAAATGCTTTGAAAGGCTGGTCATGGCTCACATCAACACCAGTATCCTATAAACCCTAGACCCACTTCAATTTGCATACCGCACCAACAGATCCACAGATGATGCAATCTCTATTCCACTCCACACTGCCCTTTCACACCTGGACAAAAGGAACACTTATGTGAGAATGCTATTCATTGACTACAGCTCAGAGTTCAACACCATAGTACCCTCAAAGCTCATCACTAAGCTAAGGACCCTGGGACTAAACACCTCCCTCTGCAACTGGATCCTGGACTTCCTGATGGGCCGCCCCCAGTTTGTAAGGGTAGGCAACAACACAACCGCCAAGCTGATCCTCAACACGGGGGCCCCCTCAGCCTCATCCTGTACTCACTGTTCACTGATGACTGCACGGCCAGGCACGACTCCAACACCATCATTAAGTTTGCTGATGACACAACAGTGGTAGGCCTGATCACCGACAACGATGAGACAGCCTATAGGGAGGAGGTCAGAGACCTGACCGTGTGGTACCAGGACAACAACCGCTCCCTCAAAGTGATCAAGAAAAAGGAGATGATTGTGGACTACAGCAAAAGGAGGACCAAGCACTCCCCCATTCTCATCGACGGGGCTGCAGTGGAGCAGGTTGAGAGCTTCAAGTTCCTTGGCGTCCACATCACCAACAAACTAACATGGTCCAAACACCAAGACAGTCGTGAAGAGGGCACAATAAAACAGGAGACTGAAAAGATTTGGCATGGGTCCTCAGATACTCAAAAGGTTTTACAACTGTACTATTTGTAGCATCCTGACAGGTTGTATCACTGCCTGGTATGAAAACTGCTCGGCCTCTGACCTCAAGGCACTACAGAAGGTAGTGCGTACGGCCCAGAACATCACAGGGGCAAAGCTACCTGCCATCCAGGACCTCTACACCAGGCAGTGTCAGAGGAAGGCCCTAAAAGTTGTCAAAGACTCCAGCCACCCTAGTCGTAGACTGCTCTCTCTGCTACCACAACGGTAAGCGGTACCAGAGCTTCAAGTCTAGGTTCAAGAGGCTCCTAAATAGCTTCTACCCCCAGGCCATAAGACTTCTGAACATCTAGTCAAATGGCTACCCAGACTATTTGCATTGCCCCTTGGCATTCAGGCCACAGAGTTCAATCTTGGTTTCATCAGACCAGATCTTGATTCTCATGGACTGAGGGTCTTTATGTGCCTTTTGGCAAACAAGCCGGCTGTCATTTGCCTTTTATTGAGGAGTGGCTTCCGTCTGGCCACTCTACCACAAAGGCCTGATTGGTGGAGTGCTGCAGAGATGGTTGTCTTTCTGGAACGTTTTCCCATCTCCACGTCAGAACTCTAGAACTCTTTCAGAGTGACCATCGGGTTCTTGGTCACCTCCCTGACCAAGGCCGTTGTCCCCCGATTTCTCAGTTTGGCCGGGTGACCAGCTCTAGGAAGAGTCTTGCCGGTTCAAAAAGTATTCCATTCAAGAATGATGTAGGTCACTGTGTTCTTGGGGACCTTCAATGTTGAACTTTTTTTTTGGTACCCTTCCCACGATCTGTGCCTCAACACAATCCTGTCTCGGAGCTCCATGGACAATTCCTTCGACCTCATGGCTTTGTTTTTGCTCTAGCTTGCACTGTGAACAGTTTGACATTACATAGACAGCTGTGTTACTTTCCAAATAATTTCCAATCAATTGAATTTAACACAGGTAGACTCCAATCAAGTTATAGAAACATCTCAAGGATGATCAGTGGAAACAGGATACACCAGAGCTCAATTTTGAAGGATCTGAATACTTATTTTAATAAGGTGTTCTGTTTTTTATACACACATATATATATATATATATACAGTGCCTTGCGAAAGTATTCGGCCCCCTTGAACTTTGCGACCTTTTGCCACATTTCAGGCTTCAAACATAAAGATATAAAACTGTATTTTTTGTGAAGAATCAACAACAAGTGGGACACAATCATGAAGTGGAACGACATTTATTGGATATTTCAAACTTTTTTAACAAATCAAAAACTGAAAAATTATTCAGCTCTTTACTTTCAGTGCAGCAAACTCTCTCCAGAAGTTCAGTGAGGATCTCTGAATGATCCAATGTTGAACTAAATGACTAATGATGATAAATACAATCCACCTGTGTGACTTCAGGAGGGTACATGTTGTGATCCACATCAATGGGACTGTAGTAGAGGGCGTAACAGCATCTTTACTTCCTAAGGCGAATTCAGCTTGCCGCACCAGGTCCTCTCCAAATACTACTGCTGCACCATCGAGAGCGTCCTGACTGGTTGCATCACGGCCAGCAGGTGGTGAAGATGGCCCAGTACATCACTGGAACTGTGCTCCAACTCATCTACTCGAAACGGTGCATGAAGAAGGCCCGCAGCATCATCAATGACCCCACGAGCAGTTCTCTCCTTTACTGTCTGTCGGGCAGAGGGTTTTGGAGCATGAGGTCTGATACCAACAGGCTCAGAGACAGTTTCGATCTGCAAACCATCAGCGTGTAGAGCACTTGAACTGGACTGACCACCTGCTCTGATTCTCCGCATCTTAGCACTCAATCACTCTCACACACACACACACACACACACACACGCGCGCGCACACACACACTCTTGTTATACTGATCAGTTTATATCCATCCCCCCCTTCCCCAAATACATGTGTAAATACTGGACTATAAATTGTGCCTTCCTGTATTATACTGATGCTAAAATGTTGATTTTATTCCACTGAACCATTTACTTTATGTTCGTATTCTTTTATTAGTTGTTATTGTTCCATTGTGCAGAAGGAACCTTCCATTAAGCATTTTGTTGGACGATGTGTTACAACCAATCCCGTACATTCGGCAACAACAAAAAAAATATGAATCTTGAGTAAATTGACAAAGAAAGACAATTATAATTCATCCCTCCAGCTGATTTAGAGCCAACTATCACATGTAAAACCACTGTCTCAGCTTTGTGCATGTAGTAATCCTTTGTATGTACCATGCGTAGCATAAACTATTATCAAGAGCGCCTAATTTGATAAGTAAACATATAGCCTTCCCTGTATTCATCTGTAGATGTACAGCAGATGAGTATTCCCTTCCTCTGAAAGACCTGACCCTCTGCATTCCCTGACCCTCTGCTTCTTTAGCAACATATTGATGCAATACAAAACGCCAACAGCAGACAAATAGGTGAGGCATTATTATATTTTTAAATGACCAGAATGCTAGATGGAAAAGTGGTTCCTTTGGTAGCAAGAGAGAGAGCAAGAGCGAGTCAGAGAGAGAGAGAGAGCGTGAGAGGCGAGAGAGAGAGAGAGAGGGAGAGCACATGAGAGAGTGCGAGACCATAACCCAGTCTCTCAGAGCGTTCACAGTCAGTCCACTGATACACCTATCAGATCACAACAAAATCAGAGTATAAAGTGCTTGAACAGAGCAATACTGAATCATGAAGCATGAAGCCAAAGGGACAATATTAAGAAATGCTATAGACTGAAGGAAAGTGAAAACCTACAAAAAACAATTAGGCAACGACAAATTCAATCCCTTTTAGACAACTTCCTGGAGAAAACATTTCACTGTAATAGTGAAGGTTTAAACTTGGCAGTAGAAAACCTAAACAGTATATTTGACCTTTCAGCTTCCCTATCAAATCTAAAAACAATGACAAATGGTTTGATGAAGAATGCAAAAAACCTAAGAAAGAAATTGAGAAACCTATCCAACCAAAAACATAGAGACCAAGAAAACATGTGGTGATTCACTAAAACAATACAAAAATACACTACAGAAAAAGAAGAAGCAGCATGTCAGAAATCTGCTCAATATAATTGAAGAACCAATAGATTCTAACCACTTCTGGGAAAATTTGAACACACTAAACAAACAACAACATGAAGAGTCATCTATCCAAAAGGAGATCTATAGGTAAACCACTTCTCCAATCTTTTTGTCTCTTTAACAAAACAGCAAAAACAAATACAGATACATGATCAATTACAAATCTTAGAATCAGCTATTAAAGACTACCAGAACCCCCAGGATTTTCCAATTACAAACCCTCTAACCCAAAAAGGCCTGTGGTGTTGATGGCATCCTAAATGAAATGATAAAATATACAGATCACAAATTCCAATTGGCTAAACTTAAACTCTTAAACATCATCCTCAGCTCTGGCATCTTCCCCAATATTTGGAACCAAGGGCTGATCACTCCAATTCAGAAAAATATAGAAAAACTTGACCCCAATAACTACCGTGGGATATGCGTCAACAGCAACCTTGGAAAAATCCTAGCGTGAGGGCTATACAATTTGATGAAAAGCTGGGGGAAAAATATACGACATTATAAAATTCATGTACACCATTTAAAAAAATAAAAAAACACATTTCTTTACACAGGGCTGTGGGGTGAGACAGGGATGCAACTTGAGCCCCATCATCTTCAACATATCATCAACAAATTGGCGAGGACACGGGAACAGTCTGCAGCACCCTGCCTCACCCTACTAGAATCTGAAGTAAAATGTCTACTGTTTGCTGATGATCTGGTGCTTCTGTCCCCAACCATGGAGGGCCTACAGAAACACATAGATTCTGCACAGCTTCTGTCAGACCTAGACCATGACAAAAATACTTGAATCAGTTATAGAACCCAAATCTTAGCAACCAAGAATTCAGAATTTGGGACACCAAATTGAGACTCTGCATGCAGAATTCTGCAAAAACATCCTCGGTGTACAACGTAAAACACCAAATAATGCATGCAGAGCAAAATTAAGCCTATACCCATTAATTATCAAAATCCAGAAGTGGTCTTTGACTATGTACAGATGTAACAGGAAAGCTTCCGTCCCCTCGCCTGACCCGGGCTCGAACCAGGGACACATCAACAACAGTCACCCACAAAGCATTGTTACCCATCGCGCCACAAAATCCGCGGCCCTTGCAGAACAAGGGGAACAACTACTTCAGTTCTCAGAGCGAGTGACGTCACCGATTGAAATGCTATTCGCGCGCACCACCGCTAACTAGCTAGCCATTTCACATCGGTTACACAGACTCAGTGACCATAGGCTTGCTATTGATTGAGAAAGACCGCCAAAGGCAGACCTGGCCCCCCAAAGAACGGCAGGCTGTGCGCACACTGCCCACAAAATGAGGTGGAAACTGAGCTGCACTTCCTAACCTCCTGCCAAATGTATGACCATATTAGAGACACACATTTCCCTCAGATTACACATATCCACAAAGAATTCCAAAACAAATCCAATTTGTTTGCAAATTTGTTAACTATTTGCACAATATTATTACACTTTACATAATAATATGACATTTGAAATGTGTCTATTCCTTTTATACTTTTGAGTGTCATTTTTACTGTTTGTTTATTTCACTTTTGTTTACTATCTATTTCACGTGCTTTGGCAATACAATTTTAAGTTTTCTATGACAGAGAGAGAGGAAACAGAGAGAGAAAGACAGAGAGAGAGTTGGAGAGAGAAAGATAGATATTGGTGGTGTCTGTTTTATGGCAAGGACAAAACGTTACTGTTCAACTCAGCCAGTGTGTGTTTGTCATATATATATATATATATATGGTCGACATCTTTGTAAACAACTTGGTATTTTCCATTACCGAGGCTCTGCGTTTAATGACACAGCAAAACACAAGGTCAGTGCCCAGAGAGAGAGCGAAAGAGAGAGAGAGAGAGAAAGTGAGAGAGAACTAACCTGACCCCAAATTGAACTGGTCGGTCACTGCTCTGAAAACATGGAGAGAGAACTAATTTGAGACCAACTGAACCGGTCAGTCACCATTATGAAAACACAGAGACAGAACACATCTAAGCCCAATAAACAGGTCGGTCACCACTCTGAAAACACAGGGAGATAACTCATCTGAGCCCAATTGAACCGGTCGGTCACCTCTCTGACAAGACAGACAGGAGGCTCAAATGAATACAAGACTGTGTTTATCAAAGCTTCAAAAGGCATACGTGGGTTCAAATAGTGCTTGTTTTCATTTAAAATATTTCAGCTGAGCTTGACTGAGCTTGGCCTGGTGTAGTAGAACAAGTGGTCCCTAAACAGAAAACTCGAAATCCATCTGGGTCTCCAGCTAGGGTTACAGAATTGTTTTATTTATTTCACCGTTATTTAACCAGGTAGGCTAGTTGAGAACAAGTTCTCATTTACAACTGCGACCTGGCCAAGATAAAGCATAGTAGTTCGACACATACAACAACACAGAGTTACACATGGAGTAAAACAAACATACAGTCAATAATACAGTAGAAAAAAATAAGTATTTTTACAATGTGAGCAAATGAGGTGAGATAGGCCATGGTGGCGAAGTAAATACAATATAGCAAGTAAAACACTGGAATGGTAGATTTGCAGTGGAAGGATGTGCAAGGTAGAGATAGAAATAATGGGGTGCAAAGGAGCAAAATAAATAAATACAGTAGGGAAAGAGGTAGTTGTTTGGGCTAAATTATAGATGGGCTAAGTACAGGTGCAGTAATCTGTGAGTTGCTCTGACAGCTGGTGCTTAAAGCTAGAGAGGGAGATAAGTGTTTCCAGTTTCAGAGATTTTTGTAGTTTGTTCCAGTCATTGGCAGCAGAGAACTGGAAGGAGAGGAATAATTGGTTTTGGGAGTGACCAGGGAGATATACCTGCTGGAGCGCATGCTAGAGGTGGGTGCTGCTATGGTGACCAGCGAGCTGAGATAAGGGTGGACTTTACCTGCAGGGTATTGTAGATGACCTGGAGCCAGTGGGTTTGGCGACGAGTATGAGCGAGGGCCAGCCAACGAGAGCGTACAGGTCACAATGGTGGGTAGTATATGGGGCTATGGTGACAAAACGGATGGCACTGTGATAGACTGTATCCAATTTATTGAGTAGGGTATTGGAGGCTATTTTGTAAATGACATTGCCGAAGTCGAGGATCGGTAGGATGGTCAGTTTTACAATGTTATGTTTGGCAGCATGAGTGAAGGATGCTTTGTTGCGAAATAGGAAGCCAATTCTAGATTTAACTTTGGATTGGAGATGTTTGATGTGAGTCTGGAAGGAGAGTTTACAGTCTAACCAGACACCTAGGTATTTGTAGTTGTCCACATATTCTAAGTCAGAACCGTCCAGAGTAGTGATGTTGGACAGGCGGGCAGCTGCAGGCAGCGATCGGTTGAAGAGCATTACTTGTATTTAAGAGCAATTGGAAGCCACGGAAGGAGAGTTGTATGGCATTGAAGCTCGTCTGGAGGGTTGTTAACACAGTGTCAAAGAAGGGCCAGAAGTATACAGAATGGTGTCATCTGCATAGAGGTGGATCAGAGACTGACCAGCAGCAAGAGCGACATCATTGATGTATACAGAGAAGAGAGACAGTCCAATAATTGAACCCCGTGGCACCCCCATAGAGACTGCCAGAGGCTCGGACAAAAGGCCCTCCAATTTGACACACTGAACTCTATCAGAGAAGTAGTTGGTGAATCAGGCGAGGCAGTCATTTGAGAAACCAAGGCTATCGAGTCTGCCGATGAGGATGTGATGATTGACAGAGTTTGTTATCGATGGCGGTTAAGATATCGTTTAGGACCTTGAGGTGGCTGAGGTGCACCCATGACCAGCTCTGAAACCAGATTGCATAGCGGAGAAGGTATGGTGGGATTCGAAATGGTCGGTAATCTGTTTGTTGACTTGGCTTTCGAAGACCTTAGAAAGGCAGGGTAGGATAGATATAGGTCTGTATCAGTTTGGGTCAAGAGTTTCCCCCCCTTTGAAGAGGGGATGACCGCAGCTGCTTTCCAATCTTTGGGAATCTCAGACGACACGAAAGCGAGGTTGAACAGGCTAGTAACAGGGGTGGCAACAATTTTGGCGAATCATTTTAGAAAGAAAGGGTCCAGATTGTCTAGCCCGGCTGATTTGTAGGGGTCCAGATTTTGCAGCTCTTTCACAACATCAGCTGACTGAATTTGGGAGAAGGAGAAATGGGGAAGGCTTGGGCGAGGTGCTGTGGGGGGTGCAGTGTTGTAGGGGTATGGGTAGCCAGGTGGAAAGCATGGCCAGCCGTAGAAAAATGCTTATTGAAATTCTCAATTATAGTGGATTTATCGGTGGTGACAGTGTTTCCTATCTTCAGTGCAGTGGGCAGCTGGGAGGAGGTGTTCTTATTCTCCATGGACTTCACAGTGTCCCAGAACTTTTTTGAGTTTGTGTTGCAGGAAGCAAATTTCTGCTTGAAAAAGCTAGCCTTGACTTGTCTAACTGCCTGTGTATATTGGTTTCTAGCTTCCCTGAAAAGTTGCATATCACGGGGGCTGTTCGATGCTAATGCAGAACTCCATAGGATGTTTTTGTGTCGGTTAAGGGCAGTCAGGTCTGGAGAGAACCAAGGGCTATATCTGTTCCTGGTTCTACATTTCTTGAATGGGGCATTCTTATTTAAGATGGTGAGGAAGGCATTTAAAAAAAATCAGGCATCCTCTACTGACGGGATGAGATCAATATCCTTCCAGGATACCCCGGCCAGGTCGATTAGAAAGGCCTGCTCACTGAAGTGTTTCAGGGAGCGTTTGACAGTGATGAGTGAAGGTTGATTGACCGCTGACCCATTACGGATGCAGGTAATGAGGCAGTGATCGCTGAGATCTTGGTTGAAAACAGCAGAGGTGTATTTAGAGGGCAAGTTGGTTAGGATGATATCTATGAGGGTGCCTGTGTTTACAGCTTTGGAGTTTGTGTGAGATTGAGGGCATCAAGCTTAGATTGAAGGATGGCTGGGGTGTTAAGCATGTTCCAGTTTAGGTCACTTGGCAGCACGAGCTCTGAAGATAGATGGGGGGCAATCAGTTCACATATGGTGTCCAGAGCACAGCTGGGGGCAGAGGGTGGTCTTATAGCAGGCGGCAACGGTGAGAAACATGTTTTTAGAGAGGTGGATTTTTAAGAGTAGAAGTTCAAATTGTTTGAGTACAGTCCTGGATAGTAGGACAGAACTCTGCAGGCTATCTTTGAGGTAGATTGCAACACCGCCCCCTTCGGCCGTTTTATCTTGTCTGAAAATGTTGTAGTTAGGGATGAAGATTTCAGGATTTTTGGTGGTCTTCCTAAGCCAGGATTCAGACACGGCTAGAACATCCGAATTGGCAGAGTGTGCTAAAGCAGTGAATAAAACAAACTTAGGGAGGAGGCTTCTAATGTTAACATGCATGAAACCAAGGCTATTACGGTTACAGAAGTCATCAAAAGAGAACACCTGGGGAATAGGAGTGGAGCTAGGCACTGCAGGGCCTCTACATCACCAGAGGACCAGAGGTGGAGTAGCATAAGGGTACGGCTAAAAGCTATGAGAGTTTGTTGTCTAGAATGTCCGGAACAGAGAGGAAAAGGAGGTTTCTGGAGGCGATAAAATAGCTTCAAGGTATAATGTACAGACAAAGGTATGGTAGGATGTGAATACAGTGGAGGTAAACCTAGGTATTGAGTGATGATGAGAGAGATATTGTCTCTAGAAACATAATTGAAACCAGGTGAAGTCATTGCATGTGTGGGTCGTGGAACTGAAGCCACCTCGTGCATTTCCGTTGGTAGATTATAGTGACCCAAGACAAATAGTCCGATAGACCTATTCAGATAGGTCGATAAGCAGCCGATAAGACAGTTAACGATTAGCGGGCCGCAGATGGGCATTCAGGTAACGTCGCGACGGAGGGGCCAGTTGGATAACTCGGTAGTCCAGTCATGAAGGCCCGGTGGGGCTCCGCATCGGCAGTAAAACGGGTCCGGATAGGTGATTGTAGCCCAGGAGTGGCTGATGGAACTCTTCAGCTGGCTAGCTCCGGAATAATTTATGTTTGCCAATAGTCACAGGGATAGCAGCTAGTTAGCTTCGAGATCCAGGTGTAAATGTCCAGAGCTTGCGGTTGAAATCCGGGGATATGGAGAGAAAAATAAGTCCGGTATGTTCTGGTCTGAGTCGCGTTGTACAAAACTGGCGATAGCTTTTCAAGCTAAAGGATAGCTGATGACCACAAACCGTGGTTAGCTGAATACTAACGTTAGCCAGTAAACTGGCTAGATTCTGGTTAGCTTCTAGCTAGCTTCTGGTTAGCTTCTGGCTAGCTTCTGGTTAGCTTCTGGCTAGCTTCTGGTTAGCTTCTGGCTAGCTTCTGGTTAGCTTCTGGCTAGCTTCTGGCTAGCATCTATTTTGGATTCCAGACTTCTTTTTTTTATTGGTGAGGCAGGAGAGTGTTGTGAAGTTGAGTTTTTGGAAAAGAAAATATATAAAAGATACGTGAAGAAAGATGTAAATATATATATACACGGGACACAACAAGATGAGGACAAAGGACGTCTGACTGCTATGCCTTCTTGCTATATATTTTCAGAATGCTGAAAGTATTTAAAAGAAAAGGTATCCTATTTGAACCCATGTCTGTATCATTATGAAATGGTATGCTATTTGAACTCAGGTCTCTAGCATTATGAAAAGGCATGGAATATGAACCCAGGTCTTTAGCATTATGAAAATATATGCTATTTGAACCAAGATCTGTAGCATTATGAAAATATATGCTATTTGAACCCTGGTATGTAGCATTATGAAAAGGTATGCTATTTGAACCCTGGTATGTAGCATTATGAAAAGCTATGCTATTTGAACCCTCGTATGTAGCATTATGAAAAGGTATGCTATTTGAACCCTGGTATGTAGCATTATGAAAAGGTATGCTATTTGAACCCAGGTATGTAGCATTATGAAAAGGTATGCTATTTGAACCCTGGTATGTAGCGGTACGTATCTTCTCAGTCTGTCAACATTCTAATTGTTTTTGTCCTTTAAAATGTAAAACATGATTTTCTCAATGATATTACAGTTTGAATGAAATCACATATATAGCCAATCGTAAAACCTTCACTCGTCACAAATCGAAGGTGTGATTAGAGCCTGTCAGACAAATCTCTCTCTCAATTTCTCTCCTCTCTCTCACCCCTTTTTTTCAGCCCATATCTCTATTTGCTACAGTGCTGATGGCTCATCCCATACCAGTTAAGAGAGTGAGTATAGTGAAGTGAACATTAGTTTGACAGACAGCCTCCCTTAATTGGGTCGTCAGAGCTTGTTGATGTATTACTTTTTTATTATTCGTAGTACCTGAACAACCATCAGAGCACTCCATGAAATAAAGGTTTTGAATTCTAACCACTTCTCATTATTACCCAGCACAATTTACACTCAACACCTGGAGAGCTAGAGATATGCAGATGTAGGATCTTAATTTGAGCCAGTTTACTACAGCAGGAAAATATACCTGCAGCAACAGGACATTTGTATTATTATGTGAACCCATTTTTGTAGGGGTTGGTACATTTTTCAAATCAAATCAAGTCTCAAATGTCACAGTGGAAATGACAATCAATGACAAATACACTACAAGTTTGCATTTCCTGCTGCAAAGAAAAATTTTCAGCTACAATAGAGTGATCAAATGTAGATCCTACATCTGTAGAGAGAAAGAGAGCGAGGCAGAGAGTGAGAGAAAGAGAGAGAGATACAGACAGAGAGAGAGAAAGAGAGAGAGACAGAGAGATACAGAGAGAGAGAGAGAGAAAGAGAGAGAGAGAGATACAGAGAGAGAGAGAGATACAGACAGAGAGAGAGAGATACAGACAGAGAGAGAGAGATACAGAGAGAGAGAGAGATACAGACAGAGAGAGAGAGAGAGAGAGATACAGACAGAGAGAGAGAGATACAGAGAGAGAGAGAGAGATACAGACAGAGAGAGAGAGATACAGACAGAGAGAGAGATACAGACAGAGAGAGAGAGAGAGAGATACAGAGAGAGAGAGAGAGATACAGACAGAGAGAGAGATACAGACAGAGAGAGAGAGAGAGAGAGAGAGATACAGACAGAGAGAGAGAGAGATACAGACAGAGAGAGAGATACAGACAGAGAGAGAGAGAGAGAGATACAGAGAGAGAGAGATACAGACAGAGAGAGAGACAGAGAGAGAGAGATACAGAGAGAGAGAGATACACAGAGAGAGAGAGAGATACAGAGAGAGAGATACAGAGAGAGAGATACAGACAGAGAGAGAGAGAGACAGAGAGAGAGAGATACAGAGAGAGAGAGATACAGACAGAGAGAGAGATACAGACAGAGAGAGAGAGATACAGACAGAGAGAGAGAGATACAGACAGAGAGAGAGAGATACAGAGAGAGAGATACAGAGAGAGAGAGAGAGATACAGACAGACAGAGAGACAGAGAGACAGAGATACAGAGAGAGAGATACAGACAGACAGAGAGAGAGAGATACAGACAGAGAGAGATACAGACAGAGAGAGAGATACAGAATACCCAGTAATGATGGGGAGGCAGGAAGAGAGGAAAGCAGTGACTATCAACATGCAGCAATCAGTGAGATCCTGAGATGAGTGAATTAGCACTGTGGAGCTTCAGAATCAGTCAGAGACAGACATTCCGCTGCAGAATAGACAGTACTCATTTGCATTTCCTAAATTCTCAGAATGGAAATGAACCAATCAGCAGCCCGACTGGGTCGTTGAGGATAGAGGAATCACAAGCATTCCAATCCTGGGTGATCTGATCATTTGTTTAACTATAATAACTGTCAGGGATAGGATGGGTTGGTCCAACTGTTAATTTGGCTCAACGGAGGGGAGGATGGTGTAGTATTTGATGAGAATCCTTCAGTAGTGAGGAAGTCAGGAACAAAACAATCCAAACACTCTAAAGAGAATGGATCATTGGGGGTAGGAAACAAAGACTTTGTAGGACAGAAATTTCCCAGTTTTTGATGATATATATGACAACATCCCAGTACACAATATACGTATGTACACCTTACATGCAAATGTGTAGCTTTTATTGCATGTTATGACTACACATATTATACATGCATATTCATGTATTAATTTGAGACTACACATATTACACATGTATATTTATGTATTAATTTGATTACCATACAGCCAAAGGTCAAATGTATACTGATTTACATGATATTGTCAATTTGGTAGTCGTAGGTGTAGAAGGGTAGAAGCCAAGGCAGAATTCTGCCCACAGTAAAATACATAATGTTATTGTGTATGAAGAGATGAACCTGCCTGGATAGATCACTCCAGTAATGGGTAGTAGAAAGATGAACCTGCCTGGATAGATCACTCCCATAATGGGTAGTAGAGAGGTGGACCTGCCTGGATAGATCACTCCCATAATGGGTAGTAGAGAGGTGGACCTGCCTGGATAGATCACTCCCATAATGGGTGGTTATACCACAGAGGGACAGATACAAGACACATCAAAGGGTACATCCCAAATGACACCCTATGCCTTATATAGTGCACTACTGTTGACCAGGACCCCTTACGGACAACACAGGGGATAGGCTGCCATTTGGGACACAGTGTAGGCTACACCTCACACTCAACGCTATCGATCGAGGGGTTAATCTCCTCTCAAAAGGCATGGAGATCCATCATCCCCGTCCCACTGACGGAGCAACGCGTGTGTTATGTGGACAAGATGGACGACTACGAGCTCACAGAGAGCTGTTTGGTGACACGATATGGCAGTCTTTGGTATAAAAGGACTCGACATGATGACAGGAAGTATTCCCGTAACCACAGGTTGTGCAGTAACTAGAGCCCTGTCTTTTCGTTAATCGTGTCACATGACCTGGACTTTTTGACCTTTAACAAACTGTCCCCTTTTTCTTTTTATGTCAGACGGTCTAGTACCGTTCTCAGACAACTGCTGGTGTAATTCTCAGATCTGAAAAATATTTAAAAATAAAAAGGTTAAAATCCATGTGATGTGACATCATCAACCACAACACAGTGCCCTAGGCATTGTGTTCCTGGTGATAGGAGCGATACGTGCCGTAGAATGGACAATGATACCAAACAGCCGGTAATAGGACCAGGCCATAAGAGGCTGGTAATAGGACCAGGCCATAAGAGGCTGGTAATAGGACCAGGCCATAAGAGGCTGGTAATAGGACCAGACCATAAGAGGCTGGTAATAGGACCAGGCCATAAGAGGCTGGTAATAGGACCAGGCCATAAGAGGCTGGTAATAGGACCAGGCCATAAGAGGCTGGTAATAGGACCAGGCCATAAGAGGCTGGTAATAGGACCAGGCCATAAGAGACTGGTAATAGGACCAGGCCATAAGAGGCTGGTAATATGACCAGGCCATAAGAGGCTGGTAATAGGACCAGGCCATAAGAGGCTGGTAATAGGACCAGACCATAAGACGCTGGTAATAGGACCAGGCCATAAGAGGCTGGTAATAGGACCAGGCCATAAGAGACTGGTAATAGGACCAGGCCATAAGAGGCTGGTAATATGACCAGGCCATAAGAGGCTGGTAATAGGACCAGGCCATAAGAGGCTGGTAATAGGACCAGGCCATACGAGGCTGGTAATAGGACCAGGCCATAAGAGGCTGGTAATAGGACCAGGTCATAAGAGGCTGGTAATAAGGCCAGGACATAAGAGGCTGGTAATAGGGCCAGGACATAAGAGGCTGGTAATAGGGCCAGGTCATAAGAGGCTGGTAATAGGACCAGGCCATAAGAGGCTGGTAATAGGACCAGGCCATAAGAGGCTGGTAATAGGAACAGGCCATAAGAGGCTGGTAATAGGACCAGGCCATAAGAGTGTCTGGCACAATGGTATTATTCCTGTAAACACAGGTTATGGATGGTGTTTATTATCAACCAAATCATAACTTGGTTCATGGTGCTGGGAGCAATACAAATGTAGGATCTTAATTTTATCAATTTGCAATGCAGGAAACTAAAAACTTATAGAGTATTTAAAGCTTAAAAAGGCTTCTGAAGTTAGTAATTCCAGTTCACACTTGATTATCCCTTAACGAAAAATGTATCAACCCCTACAAAAATATCCATGAATTATAATCCACATAATAATTCACATATTAAAATCCTACATCCTTAAGTGGAATGAATTGGAGGAGCTTAACTGTTTGGTAACACTGACCATCAAAGTGTTTGGTATGGTCACATGATCGTTTCGCTGTAACCACAGCTTTTTTTTGGTGTAGACATCTAAATGTTTTCTCTGTTCTCACTCAAACATTGTAATGTTTTGGGAAACAGATATTTTAGCAGGCTCTCATAATGCCCCCCAAAATGGCCTCCGAGTAGTTCCCTGTCGACAGAATGTACTTTGTAAAGTGAAGGCTGTTGGGAGTTATTAGAGGGGCTAATAGAAAAGGGAAGGAATCACCCTACAGGGTGAAGAGCTAAGAAGGCATCCTCAGCAGTCTCAGTATTGGACACCTATAACATAAAGAGGCTAGAGTTATTACCTTCTCGGCAGCTTGCCCAACTGACATCGCCCTCCAGGGCCACATCCTGAATTTATCTGTATTATCCATGACAAAATATTGATCTGGGTAATCATTTTTAGGTTAATCTATGTCCAACATCAACCCGTTCCTGCTCTAGTAGCAATGGCCTGAAATATGGCTTTATTCCAACAGGTCTTAAATCTAGAACTAAACAGTGTGTGTCAGAACACACAAGGTCGGCCCTGAGCGAGCGTCCAGGCGTTGTCTGAGTGATCGGGATGGCTTTGAGCCCTAACTTACAGTTTAGAGAATGTAATTAAGATTTTGGAGACCCCCTCTAGTCTACACATGTCAGTAGATCACAAAACGGCTACCTTACCTTGAAATGGAAATTAGCTGTTGGCTAAATCTGGTACAACACATCTTCTATAAAATCTACTTAGACTTATGATGTGTTGTACATTGTCCCTGTTCTAGTAAATGTAATCATATCACTTTACTTACAGCCTGCAGGTGTAATGGCTGGTATTTTGTCTGCATGATAAGGATATGATTCTAAGACATTATAAGTGGGACATAGATGTTTATTACAGGTCTTACAATGTGTGATAACTGCTCCATAGTGCATTATATCTACCTTCAAGTTTCAAAGAGTATACCTACCCTCAACGAGTAACCAAACCACTTAGTATTTTTATTTAACCTTTATTTAACTAGGCAAGTCAGTTAAGAACAAATTGTTATTTACAATGACAATCTACCCCGGCCAAACCTGGGCCAATTGTTCACCACCGTATGGGACTCCCAATCACGGCCGGATGTGATACAGCCTGGATTTGAACCAGGGACTGTTCAAATCTGTTCAAATCACTGAAAGCAAGTGCCTTAGACCTCTACGCCACATCAAGCATTCAATACTTGCAGTATATTTCCAAAACACTATATACACACCAATTGTTCACATTTGTGACCCGATTCAGGAAGCTAGGCATATGTCGCATCTCTACTTCACAGGAGAGGCATTTGAATGTAATTATTATATATTTTTTTAATCAAAATTCCTTTTTTGGTAGAAATGCCTTCTGGAACATGTCAACTTTCATGTGCCTTAATAATAAACTAGTATTCCATCTGTAAATATGTGATATGCCACACAAGCTCACAGAATGGGACCGCCGAGTGCTGAAGCCCGTAGCGCAGTAAAAATCATCTGTCCTCAGTTGCAACACTCACATACTGTGTTCCAAACTGTCTCTGGAAGCAATGTCAGCACAGGAACTGCTCGTCAGGAGCTTCCTGAAATGGGTGTCCATGGCTGAGCAGCCGCACACAAGCCTAAGATCACAATACGTAATGCCAAGCGTTGGGTGGAGTGGTGTAAAGCTCGCCGCCATTGGACTCTGGAGCAGTGGAAACTCGTTCTCTGGAGTGATGAATCACGTTTCACCATCTGGTAGTCCGACAGACGAATCTGGGTTTGGTGGATGCAAGGAGAAAGATACCTGCCTCAGTGCATAGTGCCAAACGTAAAGTCTGGTGGAGGACAAATGGTCTGGGACTGTTTTTCATGGTTCGAGCTAGGTCCCTTAGTTCTAGAGAAGAGAAATCTTAATGCTACAATATACAACGACATTCTAGATGATTTGTGCTTTGTGACAAAAGTTTGGGGAAGGCCCTTTCCTGTTTCAGCATGACAATGTTGCTGTGCAGAAATCGAGATCCATACAGAAATGGTTTGTTGAGTTCGGTGTGGAAGAACTTGACTGGCCTGCACAGAGCCCTGACCTCAACTCCATTGAACACCTTTGGGATTATTTGAAACACCGACTGCGAGCCAGGCCTTATCCCCCAACATCAGTGCCCGACCTCACTAATGCTCTTGTACCCGAATGGAAGCAAGTCCCTGCAGCAATGTTCCTACATCTAGTGGAAAGCCTTCCAAGAAGACTGGAGGCTGTTATAGCAGCAAAGGGGGGACCAACTGCATATTTAATGCCCAATATTTTGGAATGAGATGTTCGACAAGCAGGTGTGCACATCCTGTTGGTCATGTAGTGATGCAGTCCCTCTTGTCCAGATCTGAGAAAGCAGTGTGATTTGCAATAGAGATTATGTCAACTGTGGATCTGTTTGGGGCTGTATGTGAATTGGAGTGGGTCCAGGGTGTCTGGGATATTGGTGTTGATGTGAGACATGACCAGCCTTTCAAAGCATTTCATGGCTACATACAGTATACAGAATGATTGCTATAAAGGTTACCTTGGTGTTCTTGGGCACAGGGACAACAGCGGTCTGCTTGAAACATGTAGGCAAAATATCATTCATAAGATGTTTACTGTAGGTGCGGTTTAATCTAAATTGTGGGCTATTTAAACTTGATAAATGTTTTGGGTGAACAGTGTATTTTTTTTAACCAAAAGATGGACAGGACATTGGAAGACATACCAGCAGTACCCGATGCTGCTTAAAGTCTCAAAATGACCTAGAACATGTCAATGGTTAAACATTGAGCACACAACACAGAGGATGCTTCATAAAATATGTTGAAAATTATATTCCAAAACAGTGACGCTGTTGTAACATTGTGATGCGTAACTTCATGTTGGATTAAATAAGGTTTTTAGTCTGAGAATGTTAACCTATGCATTTCTTGGCAGTGACTTTAAAAAAAAACTAAAACCAAAGTGTGGATTGCAGTCATTCCTCTCTGTGAGCACTCTAATCATCGATACACTCAGAACTAAAAGCATGTGTAATTTCGCCAGCTGCACAATTAATTTCTGAGTGTTAAAAAATTGGGAGTTCCAATTTGAGAAGTCTCCACCCTCGCAAAAGGAAACTCTCAGCCAAAGCCCTCAACCGCCCAATCCTGGTTCATCCAAATGATCAGTGAAAAAAAACATTGGAACTACCGTCGCTCGTTATCCTACGCCACGTACTCGTCGGTTTATGTCCAGAATCTGTCTACAAGTGAGCAGTCCACATGACCCGAAACTAAATATCAGAGTACATCATTTCGCACTACACCAACTACACCATTACATTTAAAGAGGCACTACCTTTATTAAAGGACCAGTAAAGGTGCAACAAAACAAAGTCATGTGTGAAAATAGTCTGCGGTTAAAAGATTGAAGCAATGGAAGCATTTAATGGTTATACATGTAACATCTCTACCTGCAAATCATCCATGTTACATCTCTACCTGCAAATCATCCATGTAACATCTCTACCTGCAAATCATCCATGTAACATCTCTACCTGCAAATCATCCATGTAACATCTCTACCTGCAAATCATCCATGTAACATATCATTCCTACATATCATCCATGTAACATCTCTACCTGCAAATCATCCATGTTACATCTCTACCTGCAAATCATCCATGTAACATCTCTACCTGCAAATCATCCATGTAACATCTCTACCTGCAAATCATCCATGTTACATCTCGACCTGCAAATCATCCATGTAACATCTCTACCTGCAAATCATCCATGTAACATCTCTACCTGCAAATCATCCATGTAACATCTCGACCTGCAAATCATCCATGTAACATCTCGACCTGCAAATCATCCATGTAACATCTCTACCTGCAAATCATCCATGTAACATCAAATCATCCATGTAACATCTCTACCTGCAAATCATCCATCATCTCGACCATCTCTACCTGCAAATCATCCATGTAACATCTCTACCTGCAAATCATCCATGTAACATCTCGACCTGCAAATCATCCATGTAACATCAAATCATCCATGTAACATCTCTACCTGCAAATCATCCATGTAACATCTCGACCATCCATGTTACAAAAATCATCCATGTCACATCTCGACCTGCAAATCATCCATGTAACATCTCTACCTGCAAATCATCCATGTAACATCTCGACCTGCAAATCATCCATGTAACATCTCTACCTGCAAATCATCCATGTAACATCTCTACCTGCAAATCATCCATGTAACATCTCGACCTGCAAATCATCCATGTAACATCTCTACCTGCAAATCATCCATGTTACATCTCTACCTGCAAATCATCCATGTAACATCTCGACCTGCAAATCATCCATGTAACATCTCGACCTGCAAATCATCCATGTAACATCTCTACCTGCAAATCATCCATGTTACATCTCGACCTGCAAATCATCCATGTAACATCTCTACCTGCAAATCATCCATGTAACATATCATTCCTACATATCATCCATGTAACATCTCTACCTGCAAATCATCCGTTACATGTCTACCTGCAAATCATCCATGTCACATCTCTACCTGCAAATCATCCATGTCACATGTCTACCTACATTTCCATGTTACATTTCTACCTCAATCACATATCAGTAGTAATGAAGGAATAGAAATCCACTAGAGAACAATTGGCCAGCTGTCGTGAGCAGGGTACATCTCCCTGTTTTACGATTAGTTTCGCAACGTTGATAACATTAGCAAAACATTCACACTACAACTCTTTCTCAAGTCCTTGCAACAGTTGTTTCACAATAGCTTTTCCATTCTACATACTTGATTACGTGAAGACATTGTGAAGTGCTATTCCTCAGCATATAAATGCATCCTTTAATGACCTCTCCAAAAATCCAATGTTTTCCAAATGTAAGCAAAACGTGGGCTCGGAAAATATATAATATTTAGTTCATTTCAAGCATTATTCTTTCACCCTTTTACCCTGTTCAGTAGATTTATTCAGTTTATTGCAGCTGGTTTCTTTGAATAACCTCTTCACAATTTGTGTTTATTTTCCATCGTTAATCCTCTCTCTATGGCCTGTTGTCAGCGTTTTATGACACGTGGAAGCTAGCCAGCTGACCTTGACTCGTGTGTCTCTCTGAGTCACGGCCAGGTCCACAAGAGAATATATAGAAGTTGGTCTGAGTCCAGCTCCTGGGCATCACAGAGACAGAGCGAAACAGCATGGGAGGGAGAGATGGTTGCCGGGATTGCTTAGCATTCACTAGAGCCATTCACAGTGTGCTAAATTCTCTCTGTTGAAGTTTTGAGACTTGCAGGGCTGTTGAGACATTCAAGATTGTTTGGAAACACCTTGATTATCGGAATATCTCCATGTTGTATCACACTGATTGTTTTCAGAGATTTGAAGAATTCCATCCTCCTACCATAGGAGGCCAGGGTCATTTGGGGCATGTTGTGGTATAGACTGTGATGTGGATTCCACCATTGAGAGCCAGGATATAGGCAGGTTGTGATGTGGTCTCCACCATTGAGAGCCAGGATATAGGCAGGTTGTGATGTGGTCTCCACCATTGAGAGCCAGGATATAGGCAGGTTGTGATGTGGTCTCCACCATTGACTGCCAGGATATAGGCAGGTTGTGATGTGGTCTCCACCATTGAGAGCCAGGATATAGGCAGGTTGTGATGTGGTCTCCACCATTGAGAGCCAGGATATAGGCAGGTTGTGATGTGGTCTCCACCATTGACTGCCAGGATATAGGCAGGTTGTGATGTGGTCTCTACCATTGAGAGCCAGGATATAGATGTACTGTGATGTGGTCTCTACCATTGAGAGCCAGGGTATAGACTGTGGTGTGGTCTCTACCATTGAGAGCCAAGGTATAGACTGTGATGTGGTCTCTACCATTGATATCCAGGGTATAGATGTACTGTGGTGAGGTTTCTCTTCCATTGATATCCAGGGTATAGATGTACTGTGATGTGGTCCCTACCATTAGTATCCAGGGTATAGATGTACTGTGATGTGGTCCCTACCATTGATATCGAGGGTATAGATGTACTGTGATGTGGTCTCTACCATTGAGAGCCAAAGTATAGACTGTGATGTGGTCTCTACTATTGAGAGCCATGGTATAGACTGTGATGTGGTCAATACCATCTCTACCATTGAGAGCCAAGGTATAGACTGTGATGTGGTCTCTACTATTGAGAGCCATGGTATAGACTGTGATGTGGTCTCTACAATTGAGAGCCAGGGTATAGACTGTGATGTGGTCTCTACCATTGAGAGCCAGGGTATAGACTGTGATGTGGTCTCTACCATTGAAAGCCAGGGTATAGACTGTGATGTGGTCTCTACCATTGAGAGCCAGGGTATAGACTGTGATGTGGTCTCTACCATTGAGAGCCAGGGTATAGACTGTGATGTGGTCTCTACCATTGAAAGCCAGGGTATTGGCAGGCTGTGACGGTTAGCCTGACCTGTTATGCTTCAGCGACTGTAGCCCTTTATTGATACAAATCCCCTGTGATCGTTCTAAATGTATTACATTTAAATTGAATATGTCACTGTCATTGATGCTGGATGGATCGTCAATAAGATGTCACAAGAGCAGAATAGGATGAATAAAAAAGAGAAGGGAAAGAGAGAGAGAAAGGAGAGAGCGAGAGAGCGATATGGATAGAGAGAGAAACATACAGAGGGAAAGAAATAAATATGTATGGGGAAAGGAGAGAATAGAGGGTGAGAGAGAGAGAGAGAGGGAGAGAGAGAGAGAGACAGAGAGACAGAGAGAGAGAGAGAGAGAGAGAGAGACAGAGAGAGAGACAGAGAGAGAGACAGAGAGAAAGAGAGAGAGAGAGAGATAAAGTAGAATAGAGCAGTCTCTGGTGTAGCCCTGAAAGCAGAATAGAGTAGTCTCTGGTATAGCCCTGAAAGCAGAATAGAGTAGTCTCTGGTGTTGCCCTGAAAGCAGAATAGAATAGTCTCTGGTGTAGCCCTGAAAGCAGAAGAGAGTAGTCTCTGGTGTAGCCCTGAAAGCAGAATAGAGTAGTCTCTGGTGTTGCCCTGAAAGCAGAATAGAATAGTCTCTGGTGTAGCCCTGAAAGCAGAAGAGAGTAGTCTCTGGTGTAGCCCTGAAAGCAGAATAGAGTAGTCTCTGGTATAGCCCTGAAAGCAGAATAGAGTAGTCTCTGGTGTAGCCCTGAGCTACAGTACAGCAGCACCATGTAAGGTGCCGATGATAAACAACACTTGTCATGTTGGGAACACACGGCCGTCGAGCCACATGTCATTACATAATATTTGTAAAGGCAATCAACACTTAGCTTAAGGACAACAGGGACTGACAAACAAACAGACATATGCAGTCGTGGCCAAAAGTTTTGAGAATTACACAAATATTAATTTCCACAAAGTTTGCTGTTTCAGTGTCTTTAGATATTTTTGTCAGATGTTACTATGGAATATTGAAGTATAATTACAAACATTTCATAAGTGTCAAAGGCTTTTATTGACAATTACATGAAGTTGTGTAACGGTTTTCATGTGGTGAAGGAGAGTCGGACCAAAATGCAGCGTGTAGATTGTGATCCATGTTTAATGAACGAACGTGAAACACGAATAAATACAAACACTACAAAACAAAGAACGTAATGAACGAAACTAAAACCTAAACAGCCTATACTTGTGTCAACTAACAAAGACAGGAACAAGGACACTAAGGACAATCACACACGACAAACTCAAAGAATATGGCTGCCTAAATATGGTTCCCAATCAGAGACAACGATAAACACCTGCCTCTGATTGAGAACCACTCCAGACAGCCATAGACTTTGCTAGATCACCCCACTAGCTACAATCCCAATATATACACACCACATACAAAAACCCATGCCACACCCTGGCCTGACCCAATACATGAAGATAAACACAGCATTCTTCGACCAGGGCGTGACAAGTTGATGCAAAGAGTCAATATTTGCAGTGTTTACCCTTCTTTTTCAAGACCTCTGCAATCAGCCCTGGGATGCTGTCAATTAACTTCTGGGCCACATCCTGACTGATGGCAGCCCATTCTTGCATAATCAATGCTTGGACTTTGTCAGAATTTGTGGGGTTTTGTTCGTCCACCCGCCTCTTGAGGATTGACCACAAGTTCACAATGGAATTAAGGTCTGGGGAGTTTCCTGGCCATGGACCCAAAATATAAATGTTTTGTTCCCCGAACCACTTAGTTATCACTTTTGCCTTATGGCAAGGTGCTCCATCATGCTGGAAAAGGCATTATTCATCACCAAACTGTTCCTGGATGGTTGGAAGAATTTGCTCTCGGAGGGTGTGTTGGTACCATTCTTTATTCATGGCTGTGTTCTTAGACACAATTGTGAGTGAGCCCACTCCCTTGGCTGAGAAGCAACCCCACACATGAATGGTCTCAGGATGCTTTACTGTTGGCATGACACAGGACTGATGGTAGCGCTCACCTTGTCTTCTCCGGACAAGCTTTTTTAAGATGCCCCAAACAATCAGAAAGGGGTTTCAGAGAAAATGACTTTACCCCAGTCCTCAGCAGTCCAATCCCTGTACCTTTTGCAGAATATCAGTCTGTCCCTGATGTTTTTCCTGGAGAGAAGTAGCTTCTTTGCTGCCCTTCTTGACACCAGGCCATCCTCCAAAAGTCTTCGCCTCACTGTGTATGCAGATGCACTCACACCTGCCTGCTGCCATTCCTGAGCAAGCTCTGTACTGGTGGTGCCCGGATCCCGCAGCTGAACCAACTTTAGGAGACAGTCCTGGCGCTTGCTGGACTTTCTTGTGCACCCTAAAGCCTTATTCACAACAATAGAACCGCTCTCTTTGAAGTTCTTGATGATCCGATAAATGGTTGATTTAGGTGCAATCTTACTGGCAGCAATATCCTTGCCTGTGAAGCCCTTTTTGTGCAAAGCAATGATGACGGCACGCGTTTCCTTGCAGGTAACCATGGTTGACAGAGGAAGAACAGTGATTCCAAGCACCACCCTCCTTTGAAGCTTCCAGTCAGTTATTCGAATTCAATCAGCATAACAGAGTTAATCTCCAGCCTTGTCCTTGTCATCACTCACACCTGTGTTAACGAGAGAATCACTGACATGATGTCAGCTGGTTCTTTTGTGGCAGGGCTGAAATGCAGTGGAAATGTTTTTGGGTGATTCAGATTATTTGCATGGCAAAGAGGGACTTGCAATTAATTGCAATTCATCTGATCACTCTTCATAACATTCTGGAGTATATGCAAATTGCCATCATACAAACTGAGGCAGTAGACTTTGTGAAAAAAAATGTTTGTGTCATACTCAAAACGTTTGGCCATGACTGTACACACTCAAACAGACAGACAGACAGACAGACAGACAGACAGACACACACACAAACACATAGACACACATACACACACACATAGACACACACACACACACACACACACACAGACACACACACACACACTTACACAGACATACAGACACAGACACACTCACACACACACACACACACACACACACACACACACACACACACACACACACACACACACACACACACACACACACACACACACACACACACACACACACACACACACACACACACACACACACACACACACACACACACACACACACACACACACACACACACACACACACACACACACACACACACACACACACACACACACACACACACACACACACACACACACACACACACACACACACACACACACACACACACACACACACACACACACACACACACACACACACACACACACACAGCAGGTTTCTTCCTGTGAGGGATGTCTTTGATGTGCTGTCAGGGGCACACAGTTCCAGATGTCATTTAACACCAGTTCTCTTGCATCATTTAAACATTTCGGGAGAAGGTGAAATATTCAACAAGCTCTCACAGTCTCAGTGCTGAATTACAGTTTTTTACAAAAACAAGTTGGCACTAATTTCAGAAACTTGATGTCATTGTTCTAAACTCTAGACACAAAACTCACAACCGATGATCAAAATTTAAAAAATTCTAACACTTTTTCCAATTGCTTGGATACAATACACAAAGCTAAGATACACAAAGCTAAGATACACAAAGCTAAGATACACAAAGCTAAGATACACAAAGCTAAGATACACAAGCTAAGATCATTTAGTCATTGAACTAAAACCACCTGTTCAAAATCAAACAACTTAACATCAAAGTATTACCATTTCAAAAGTGCAATTCACACATTACATCTGACTATTCATGTCATTACAATTTATTTATTTATTTTACCAGCAAGTCAGTTAAGAACAAATTGTTATTTTCAATGACAGCCTAGGAACAGTGGGTTAACTGCCTGTTCAGGGGCAGAATGACATATTTGTATCTTGTCAGCTTGGGGATTTGAACTTGCAACCTTTCTGTTACTAGTCCAACACTCTAACCACTAGGCTATCCTACCACAATGATCTAACTATCAATTCACACAACTGCTCAAAGCGATAACTGTTGCGTTACTCTTAATGCATAGTTTTATGGAAACTGACGAACGATATTCCATGTTTAGAAAGTTTCAATGATAACGAGATCCGTCGACACCAATTACCGTGGAACATGAACCAATTGGACTACATTATCTATGGATGTAATATTTCATCATCGTTCTTTATCACTCATGGTTTCTATAGTCCCGCGGACCACTTTTAAAGATGTTTTCAGATTTGACATTACCGTACACTCACCCGGCGACTTTAACAGCTATCTAGTACTGAGTAGGACCCCCCTTTTGCATCCACAACAGCCTGAATTATTCAGTTGTTGTACGTTAAGTGATGCCCTTCTGCACACCATGTGTGGCCTCTCTGTTAGCTTGAATGAGTCTGGACCTTCTCCTCTGACCGCTCTCATTAACTAGGTGTTTTTGCACACGTTCTCTATAAACTCTACAGATTGTGTTAGAATCCCAGGAGGGCAGCTGTTTCTGAGATGCTGGAATCACCATGTGTGGCACCAACAATCATACCACGGTCAAAGTTGCTGAGATTACGCGTCTTGTCCGTTCTAATGTTTTGTCGAACATCAAATAAAGCTCTCTACTCTATATAATCTATATATTGAGTTGCAGGCAGCCACATGATTCGCTGTTCGAAAGGGCAGGCTAATTGCGTTAACACGCAGGTGTACCTAATAAATTGTTTTTCTAATACTACCAACTCGTTACTGATGATTGATTTCACATTGTGGTAGGAGTATATAGTGAAATGAGTGGTATCCCCCTACAACAACACAGAGATAACATGGAGCCGGCACGTGATCCAGGTCACAATAGAGGTCAAGCAGTGGGAGGAGAAAGACGAGGAAGACGTGGTGGTCAAAGGCATGCCAGGGGACAAGCACCCCTTCTGAGAGGTGGTCGTGGGCCTCGTTTGAGAGGTGTGGGGGAACGTGGTAGAGGACAAGGCCACGGACCAAGCACCCCTTCTGAGAGGTGGTTGTGGGCCTCGTTTGAGAGGTGTGGGGGAACGTGGTAGAGGACAAGGCCACGGACCAAGCACCCCTTCTGAGAGGTGGTCGTGGGCCTCGTTTGAGAGGTGTGGGGGAACGTGGTAGAGGACAAGGCCACGGACCAAGCACCCCTTCTGAGAGGTGGTCGTGGGCCTCGTTTGAGAGGTGTGGGGAATGTGGTAGAGGACAAGGCCACGGACCAAGCACCCCTTCTGAGAGGTGGTTGTGGGCCTCGTTTGAGAGGTGTGGGGGAATGTGGTAGAGGACAAGGCCACGGACCAAGCACCCCTTCTGAGAGGTGGTCGTGGGCCTCGTTTGAGAGGTGTGGGGGAACGTGGTAGAGGACAAGGCCACGGACCAAGACAGCGGCAGCAACAGCAAAGAGTGTCCAATGAAATCCGAGCAATAGTTGTAGACCATGTCGTAAATCATGGCATGAAAATGACTGAGGCTGCTACAATGATTCAACCCAAACCTCAGCAGATCAACGGTGGCCTCAATCATCAGAACTTTCCGCAATGAGAACCGGTAAGTCTTCAGCATGCACTAAACATTAGGCTACTCTCAATTGTCAAAGGACTGTATACTGCATGCCAATGTGTACCACAGAGTAGGTGATGTGACAAAATGTGTTCTTACTGTAATGTTCCCAGCAGAATTGAGACTAGGCCAAATAGGGGAGGCAGAGGCAAAATTCTGACTGACCAATAAGAGCGGGCTGTGGTCAATTTGGTTCGGGCCAGATATTATATTTGCCTTACAGAAATTCGGCAGCACATCTTGGACAATGCAACATATTCAACAATGTGGTAGCCATAAGTTTGCTGACTATTGCACACATGCTGAAAAAGGCATCAGGTGTCTCTAAAAACAGCTATACCACATGCCTTTTGAAAGAAATGCAGACAGAGTGAAGCAAATGAGGACTGAGTATGTTCAGGTATGTTCAGCTTCAAGATGCCTAGTGTGAAAAATTCTGCCAAAATTCTACACCATTGTAATCAGTAATTCTCTTTCTAAAATGTATTTTATGGAGTTGGATTCTGACAAAAACCATCACAGACTCCTATTTTTGGATGAGGCAGGCTTCAACCTGGCCAAGTCAAGGAGGAGAGGTCAGAATTTCATTGGTCAGCTGGCAATGATCCAAGTACCTGGACAACACGGGGCCAACATCACCATGTGTGCTGCTATATCGGAAGATGGTGTGGTGGGACGCAGGCCTCGTACTGGACCATATAATGCAGCTCTCCTTGTAACCTTCCTGTCAGGTTCCACCATGCACAAATGGTGCAAGCATGATTTCAGGCCCATCCACATTTTACCACCCTGTACTTACCCCCAATACTCTCCTTTCCTTAACTCGATTGAGGAATGTTTCTCCACATGGAGGTGGAAGGTATATGATAGGCGCCCTCACGAACAAGCCGCTCTTCTCCAGGCCATGGATGACGCATGCAATGACATCACGGCAGACCAGTGACAGACCTGGATTCGCCCCAAAGATGTTTGGCTAATGAAAACATCCCTTGTGATGTGGATGAGAACCTGTGGCCAATTCCACAAGTTGATGGAAATATAGAAGTACAGTAATTATTCCTTTGTTTTGTTTTTTTACAGTAAGGAGGAACACTGTAGTTGACGTTAAACTGTAGTTTGTTTTCTTTTTTGTAGCTAATTATTTTTGCTTTAATTCAAAGAAACCTAAGTTGTTTCAACAATACATTTCAAATTTTATTCAATGATTCCACTGTTTCTGTAGTATTCTCTCTACTAGTCCTTTTACGGTGATGCATTTACGTGTAGTACCATAATGAAACATGTATCACATATGTTGTACTACAATATTTAATGATTGTACTTTTTTTTTAAATGTTTAATTTTTCACCTTTATTTAACCAGGTAGGCCAGTTGAGAACACCTTTATTTAACCAGGTAGGCCAGTTGAGAACACCTTTATTTAACCAGGTAGGCCAGTTGAGAACACCTTTATTTAACCAGGTAGGCCAGTTGAGAACACCTTTATTTAACCAGGTAGGCCAGTTGAGAACACCTTTATTTAACCAGGTAGGCCAGTTGAGAACACCTTTATTTAACCAGGTAGGCCAGTTGAGAACACCTTTATTTAACCAGGTAGGTGTAACGGTTTTCTAGTGGTGATGAAGGAGAGTCGGACCAAACTGCAGCATGTCGATTGAGATTCATGTTTAATCAAATAAAGAAACACGAACACTACACAAAACAATAAACGTAATCGAAACCGAAACAGCCTATCTAGTGCAAACTAACCGAGAGTACACATAGGACACTAAGGACAATCACCCACGACAAACTCAAAGAATATGGCTGCCTAAATATGGTTCCCAATCAGAGACAACGATAAGCACCTGCCTCTGATTGAGAACCATTCCAGACAGCCATAGACTTTGCTAGATAACCCACTAAGCTACAATCCCAATACCACCACCAAAACCCCAAGACAAACACACCACAATTACAAAAACCCCATGCCACACCCTGGCCTGACCAAATACATAAAGATAAACACAAAATACTTTGACCAGGGCGTGACAGAACCCCCCTAAGGTGCGGACTCCCGAACGCACAACCTAAACCTGTAGGGGAGGGTCTGGGTGGGCATCTGTCCGCGGTGGCGGCTCTGGTGCTGGACGTGGACCCCACTCCATAATTGTCTTAGTCCACCTCCTTAGTGTCCCTTGAGTGGCGACCCTCGCCGCTAACCTTGGCCTAGGAAACCTAACAACGGGCCCCACTGGACTGAGGTAGCTCGGGGGACTCGGGACCGGGGGAAGCTCGGGACCGAGGGGAAGCCTCGGGACCGGGGGGAAGCTCGGGACCGAGGGGAAGCTCGGGACCGACCGACCGGGGAAGCTCACCGGGGAGTGAGAGGAAGCTCAGGAGTGAGAGGAAGCTCAGGAGTGAGAGGGCTGGCTGGTGGTCCTGGCCGACAAGCTCAGGAGTGAGAGGAAGCTCAGGCAGGTTGATGGATCTACCAGATCCTGGCTGGCTGGTGGTTCCGGCAGATCCTGGCTGACTGGTGGATCCTGGCAGACTGGCGGATCCTGGCTGACTGGTGGATCCTGGCTGACTGGCGGATCCTGGCAGACTGGCGGATCTAACTGATCCTGGCAGACTGGCGGATCCTGGCCGACTGGCAGATCCTGGCCGACTGGCAGTTCTGGCGGATCCTGGCAGACTGGCTGATCCTGGCAGACTGGCGGATCCTGGCAGACTGGCGGATCCTGGCAGACTGGCGGATCCTGGCTGACTGGCACTTCTGGCGGATCCTGGCTGACTGGCGGATCCTGGCAGACTGGCGGATCCTGGCCGACTGGCGGATCCTGGCCGACTGGCGGATCCTGGCCGACTGGCAGATCCTGGCTGACTGGCAGTTCTGGCGGATCCTGGCAGACTGGCGGATCCTGGCTGACTGGCGGATCTAACTGATCCTGGCAGACTGGCGGATCCTGGCCGACTGGCAGATCCTGGCAGATCCTGGCCGACTGGCAGATCCTGGCCGACTGGCAGATCCTGGCCGACTGGCAGTTCTGGCGGATCCTGGCAGACTGGCGGATCCTGGCAGACTGGCGGATCCTGGCTGACTGGCGGATCCTGGCTGACTGGCGGATCCTGGCAGACTGGCGGATCCTGGCAGACTGGCGGATCCTGGCCGACTGGCGGATCCTGGCCGACTGGCAGATCATGGCCGACTGGCAGATCATGGCCGACTGGCAGTTCTGGCGGATCCTGGCAGACTGGCGGATCCTGGCAGACTGGCGGATCCTGGACGACTGGCAGTTCTGGCGGATCCTGGCCGACTGGTGGATCCTGGCCGACTGGCGGATCCTGGTCGACTGGCGGATCCTGGTCGACTGGCAGTTCTGGCAGATCCCGGCTGACTGGCGGATCTGGAAGAGTCTGATTGACTGGCAGATCTGGAAGAGTCTGGTTGACTGGCAGATCTGGAAGAGTCTGGTTGACTGGCAGATCTGGAAGAGTCTGGTTGACTGGCAGATCTGGAAGAGTCTGGTTGACTGGCAGATCTGGAAGAGTCTGGTTGACTGGCAGATCTGGAAGAGTCTGGTTGACTGGCAGATCTGGAAGAGTCTGGCTGACTGGCAGATCTGGAAGAGTCTGGTTGACTGGCAGATCTGGAAGAGTCTGGTTGACTGGCAGATCTGGAAGAGTCTGGTTGACTGGCAGATCTGGAAGAGTCTGGTTGACTGGCAGATCTGGAAGAGTCTGGTTGACTGGCAGATCTGGAAGAGTCTGGTTGACTGGCAGATCTGGAAGAGTCTGGCTGACTGGCAGATCTGGAAGAGTCTGGCTGACTGGCAGATCTGGTAGAGTCTGGCTGACTGGCAGATCTGGCGGCGCTGGGCAGCCTGGCGGCGCTGGGCAGCCTGGCGGCGCTGGGCAGACTGGCGATGCTGGGCAGACTGGCGACGCTGGGCAGACTGGCGACGCTGGGCAGACTGGCGACGCTGGGCAGACTGGCGACGCTGGGCAGACTGGCGACGCTGGGCAGACTGGCGATGCTGGGCAGACTGGCGATGCTGGGCAGACTGGTGGCGCTGGGCAGAATGGCGACGCTGGGCAGACTGGCGGTGCTGGGCAGACTGGCGGTGCTGGGCAGACTGGCGATGCTGGGCAGACTGGCGGCGCTGGGCAGACTGGTGACGCTGGGCAGACTGGTGACGCTGGGCAGACTGGGGGCACTGGCGGCGCTGGGCAGACTGGCGGCACTAGCTGCTCCATATAGGCTTCTTACAGACTGACAGCTCCTTGCAGACTGACAGCTCCTTGCAGACTGGCTGCTCCATGCAGACTGGCTGCTCCATGCAGACTGACATCTCTGGCTGCTTCATGCAGACTGACAGCTCTGGCTGCTCCATGTAGGCTGACAGCTCTGGCGGCTCCGTGCAGACTGGCAGCTCCTTACAGACTGGCAGCTCCTTGCAGACTGGTAGCTCCGTGCAGACTGGCAGCTCCGTGCAGACTGGCGCTCCGTGCAGACTGGCAGCTCCGTGCAGACTGACAGCTCCGTGCAGACTGACAGCTCCGTGCAGACTGACAGCTCCGTGCAGACTGGCAGCTCCGTGGCAGAGACTGGCAGCTCTGGCGGGTTCTTACAGACCGTGCAGACTGGCAGCTCCGTGCAGACTGACAGCTCCTTGCAGACTGGCTGCTCCATGCAGACTGGCTGCTCCATGCAGACTGGCTGCTCTATGCAGACTGACATCTCTGGCTGCTCCATGTAGGCTGACAGCTCTGGCGGCTTCTTACAGACTGGCAGCTCTGGCGGCTCCTTGCATACCGGCAGCTCCTTACAGACTGGCAGCTCCTTGCAGACTGGCAGCTCCGTGCAGACTGACAGCTCCGTGCAGACTGACAGCTCCGTGCAGACTGACACCTCCGTGCAGACCGGCAGCTCCGTGCAGACCGACAGCTCCGTGCAGACCGACAGCTCCTTACAGACTGGCAGCTCCTTACAGACTGGCAGCTCCTTGTAGACTGGCTGCGCTGAACAGGCGGGAGACTCCGGCCGCGCAGGAGAGGAGAAAGGCTCTGGCTGCGCTGAACAGGCGGGAGACTCCAGCAGCGCTGTAGAGGAGAAAGGCTCCGGCAGCGCTGAACAGGTGGGACGCACTGTAGGCCTGATGCGTGGTGCTGGCACTGGTATGCCGTGCATGCTATGCCAAGCCCACACCTTTCTTTCTACTCTGTCCAAAACATCCTCCACACTCTCAGACTCAGCACTCTGCTTCGCCGACAGCTCCAATTCCATCCATGGCTCTGCCCAGGGTCCTTGTCCGTCAAGGATCTCCTCCCAAGTCCATTTATCCAAAGATTGCAGCCTCCCCCAATGCTGCTGCTGCCTCTGTTGCTTCTCCTGCTGCTGCCTCCTTGCTGCTGCTGCTGTTGCTCCTGCTGCACCTGTCGCTTCTCCTGCTGCTGCTGTTGCTGCTGCCTCTGTTTAACACGCCGCTTGGTCCTTGGTTGGTGGGTGATTCTGTAACGGTTTTCTAGTGGTGATGAAGGAGAGTCGGACCAAACTGCAGCGTGTCGATTGAGATTCATGTTTAATCAAATAAAGAAACACGAACACTACACAAAACAATAAACGTAATCGAAACCGAAACAGCCTATCTAGTGCAAACTAACCGAGAGTACACATAGGACACTAAGGACAATCACCCACGACAAACTCAAAGAATATGGCTGCCTAAATATGGTTCCCAATCAGAGACAACGATAAGCACCTGCCTCTGATTGAGAACCACTCCAGACAGCCATAGACTTTGCTAGATAACCCACTAAGCTACAATCCCAATACCACCACCAAAACCCAAAGACAAACACACCACAATTACAAAAACCCCATGCCACACCCTGGCCTGACCAAATACATAAAGATAAACACAAAATACTTCACCTGACCAGGGCGTGACAGTAGGCCAGTTGAGAACACCTTTATTTAACCAGGTAGGCCAGTTGAGAACACCTTTATTTAACCAGGTAGGCCAGTTGAGAACACCTTTATTTAACCAGGTAGGCCAGTTGAGAACACCTTTATTTAACCAGGTAGGCCAGTTGAGAACACCTTTATTTAACCAGGTAGGCCAGTTGAGAACACCTTTATTTAACCAGGTAGGCCAGTTGAGTACAAGTTGTCATTTACAACTGCGACCTGGCCAAGATAAAGCAAAGCAGTGTGACACAAACAACAACACAGAGTTACACATGGAATAAACAAACATACAGTCAATAACACAATAGCGAAGTCTATATACAGTGTGTGCAAATGAGA
Organism: Oncorhynchus tshawytscha; assembly: GCF_018296145.1. Taxonomy (NCBI): domain Eukaryota; kingdom Metazoa; phylum Chordata; class Actinopteri; order Salmoniformes; family Salmonidae; genus Oncorhynchus; species Oncorhynchus tshawytscha. The sequence goes on from NC_056435.1 coordinate 69,795,670, forward strand.
TAAGATTAGGGAGGTAAGGCAATAAATAGGCCATGGTGGCAAAATAATTACAATTTAGCAATTAAACACGGGAGTGATAGATGTGCAGAAGATTAATGTGCAAGTAGAGATACTGGGTTGCAACAGAGCAAAACAAAAAAGTATAACAATATGGGGATGAAGTAGTTGGGTGGGCTATTTACAGATGGGCTATGTACAGGTGTGTTCCAGGTGCAATGATCTGTACGCTGCTCTGACAGCTGATGCTAAAAAGTAAGTGAGGGAGATATGAGTCTCCAGCTTCATTCATTTTTGCAGTTTGTTCCAGTCATTGGCAGCAGAGAACTGGAAGGAAAGACGGCCAAAGGAGGAATTGGCTTTGGGGGTGACCAGTGAGATATACCTGCTGGAACGCATGCTATGGGTGGGTGCTGCTATGGTGACCAGTGAGCTGAGATAAGGCAGGGCTTTACCTAGCAAAGACTTATAGAAGACCCAGAGCCAGTGGATTTGGCGACGGGTATGAAGCGAGGGCCAACCAACAAGAGCATACAGGTCGCAGTGGTGGGTAGTGTATGGGGCTTTGGTAACAAAACGGATGGCACTGTGATAGACTACATCCAATTTGCTGGGTAGAGTGTTGGAGGCTATTTTGTAAATAACATCGCCGAAGTCAAGGATCGGTAGGATAGTCAGTTTAGTTGTACAAACAACAAACAACAGCAAGGTTTCTTTTTAAAGATAATAATAATAAATAAACACAATACAATGTTTTGAACACTGGACATGTCATGACCGTTTTTAAGTTTGTGTCTAGAAATTTGAAAACATTTCTGAAATTTGTGCCAAAGTGATTGTAAAAAACTGTAAACGATCATCAACGTTTCTCTAAATAAACATTTTGAAGGGTTTTTGAAGGGTTTGTAAAGGGTTTGTAAAGGGTTTGTAAAGGGTTTGTAAAGGGTTTTTAAAGGGTTTTTAAAGGGTTTGTAAAGGGTTTTTAAAGGGTTTGTAAAGGGTTTGTAAAGGGTTTTTGACCCCCTGAGTCCTGAGATTAAATATCAAAATACGTTTCAATGATAGGTGATGTGACAACTGGTGAATATCTCAGCCTGTCGAAGAGAGACGTAGTGATGTGGTGTATTATTTTCCCTGACCGTGCCTATTATTC